>NC_045427.1:624441117-624741117 GCF_902635505.1 Sarcophilus harrisii
GCTCTTATATGGTAGATTTTCTATTAGGTTCAGGTTTGGTTGATAGAAAATACTGAAAATCTGCAAGTTCATTGAATGTGCAGTTTTTCTCGTTATAGATAATTTTGCTGGATATATTTTCGGCCACAGACCTAGTTCTTTTGATTGTTGGTAGATATGGATTCCAGGACCTGTGGTCTTTTATTATGGCTGCCACTAAGCCTTGCACAATTCTAATTGTAACTCCAGTGTATTTGAATTTTTTTCTTATATCTTGCAAAATGTTCTCTTTGATCTGGGAGTTTTGAAATTTGGCAATAATGTTCCTAGGTGTTTTCCACAAAGGATCTTGTTGTGGTGGTGATCAGTGGATTTTTTCTATTTCTACTTTCCTCTAATGTTCTATCACTCCAGGACAATCATCTTGGATGATTTCTTGCATTAATGTGCCAACGTCCCCTTTTTTTTCGGTCACAACTTTTTGGCAGGCCCATTATTCTTATATTTTCTCTTCTTGATCTGTTCTCCACATCTGTCATTTTTCTTATAGCTATTTCACATTCTGTTCTATTTTGTCATTCTTTATAATCTATTTTGTTATTTCTTGATCTTTCATAGCGTCACTGGCTTCCCCTTGCTCAATTCTAATTTTCAAAGAGTTGTTTTCATCTTTGAGACTCTTTACTTCCTTTTTAAATTGGTAACTTTTTTCATAACCTTCTTGTTTTCCAATGGTTTTAATTTTTTTTTTTTTTTTTTAGTTTTTTCCTCAATGACTTTCATTTGATTTTTGAATTCTTTTTTCAGTTCTGTAAATTTTCTCTGGGCAGGAAACCATTTCATATTACCCTTTGGAGTAGACTTTTTTTTTTTTTAAATACTGTCCTCTGAAGAAGAACCCGGGTCTTCCCTGTTCCCACAGTATGTTTCTATGGTGAGATTCTTTCTTCTTTGCCTGTTCATTTTTTTTTTTTTAATAAGAGGTATTATTGTAAGTGCCTTTAATCATGGGGCAATGGTGCCTCTGGCTTCTCTTCAGTTCTCCACTCTGACCAGGAACCCCAAACCAAGACACCCCTCCCCCCTTGCAAGTGTCGGCAGCCAGCAGCATCCCTGCCCCACTGCTCCTGCACTCTTAGTGTGCTGGCTCCTTCTCGCCCAGGGTCATATCGGTCCTGATCTGCAGTTGAGCAGGTGAAGGTCTCTGAGTTCCTGCTAAGGCTCCAGCCACACCCAGCCAGCCCCAGAGCTCACTGCTTGGAGTTTCTGCTGAGCTAGCTGGGAGGTATTTGCACTTGAGACAGCTTAATCCTGGCCCAGGGTCTTCAGATCTTGTCGGGTTGTATCTGAACAACCCCTGTTCTGTCATAAGTCTTTTTGGTTTTATTTTTTCTTAGTCTGAGGCCCAAATTTGTTCTCTTTGTGGGGGAAATTGGAAGAGCTTGAAATTTACCAACCACTCTGCCATCTTTCCAGAATCCTCGACATTTTTAAAGAGATACCACTTAAAATACCAAGAAAATACATAAAACAATTGGGGCTTTAATTTATGAAGACTTAGGTGAATGTGTATAAAGGAAACTTCAAAACAAATTTGACAGAAAGAAAGAAAGAAAGAAACACTTGGACTATCCCCTATCCATAAATAGGCCAAATTAGGATATTTTAAATGTCAGTGCTTTGCAAAGTATTATTTACATTCTATTTAATACCAACTAACATAGTCCATGTTCGCCCTGAGGCGCAAATTTGTTCTATTTGAGGGAGAAATTGGGAGAGCTTGAAATTTACTGACCTACTTCGCCATCTTCCCAGAATCCTCCCCAGTGTTTTAGGAGGGAATTTTTGTGTCCTTGTCAAATCTGACTTCTCCCCTCCCAGTTCAACCACTCTTACTTCATTTAAGTCCCTGGAGTATAGTTTACTAACCCCTATTCATTTGAATTTACTTTGAGAAAACATTTAAGCAAAATCATAGACTAAATATAATATTAACATCAAACCAATAGCAAACATGACACATTCAGAATGTTTGGATTCTTGGTCCCTGACAGTCGGAAAAGTAGAAATCTTCTCTGCCCTGCTCTCTATTTCTTCACCAAGTGGAGATTGGGGCACAGGGTGACAAGGATTTTAGCGCTCCGGGAAAACTAAAGCCTTTTCCTTGTGATTGACTCATTGCTTTAGTCCACTGTTGGAAACCTGGGTTCTTTTTATAGAACACAATTGCAGCAGCTAACGGGAGGACGGGAACAACTTGCTAGATGCCTCAGGAGCTGGCAGAGGGCCGGGACTCCCCTGATTTCACTCTGCAGGAGAGCAGATGTGGGCTTTCATCTGGATCTCCAGCCCTTCAGGACTGGATAAAAGTCTGTTGGATTTCCCCACAGAGAGGAAGCTTTCCTTGCTGTCAGGGTACTAAAAATTCTCCGTGCTGGAGTCATAAGCCCTTGTGTCACTGTGCTCTGTGCGTCCGCCAGCTGGCAGGGGCACAGCCATGTCTTCTCTGCCCAGGAGAGAACCCATAATCCCTGTGAATACATGAAGTCCACTTGAACATCTGCAAACGTACTTCATAAGTATCTGTGCTCCTCTGTGCTGAGCCCTTATAGGAGTATAAATTTCTGCCTCCCTTCTCCCCCAGTTGTTGCCCTTTAGTCATTGCAGTCGTGTCCAACTCTTCACAATCTCATTTGAAATTTTCTTGGCAAGGTTACTAGAATGGTTGGCCATTTCCTTCTCTAGCTCATTTTACAGGTGAGCAAACTGAGGCAGACTGCATTAATGTCTTAATTAAGTCACTTAATGACTTGCCCAGGATCACACAGTTAGTACATGTCTGAGGCTGGATTTGAACTCAGGTCTTACTAACTCCAAGCCCAAACTCTGTCCATTGCATTTGCTACTCAGTCAATCACTTTATTTTTATTTCGAATTATCCTGTATTTACTTATATGTAAATCTGTGTGCCTTTCCCCATCCACTAGATTGTAAATTTCTTGAGGGCAGGAGGGATCTTCTTTTTGTATTTGTATCCTCAACACTCAGAGCAGTACAGGCTTTGTTATGGATTAATTGCCTAATCGTGATTTAACATATAATAATAGTTCCAGATAATCATCTCAACCATCTACTCTAGTAACATATACAATTCACTTTAGAATAGTATACAGCGCAGTAGCATTGTGTATATATATATATATATATGTATATACATATATATATATACACAATGCTATACTATTATATATATATAATAAAAATACATATATATATATATATATATATATAAAATATGTGTGTGTGTTGTGTGTGTGTGAGCAGCAGTGGATCTGACAACACTGTAAATATTAGCTCAAGTTTCAGACATGACATGTCATCACATAAGAATCGGATGCTTTAAAGACATTGGTCCCATGCAGAAATATAACACGTGTTTGCAGCACAGATATATCACTAATGTACGAGCACGTGTAGCGAAAAGCACAGCTCGATGAAAACCTTGTATGAAAAACATCAGCCATAAACACCTAAGACCATGTTGTGATCATACAAAAAGCACACACTTGTTGTATGCTCCACAATGGACATCATCTGGGAATATGGGGAAAAATGTTCCCAGTTCTCTGGAAGCATTCTCCTGGTTTAGTCTGTTCCCTGATTCAATGGTCTTAGCTCTTCTACAGCAACCTCCTAAACTTGTGGGTAGCTCAGCCTGGCTCTCCGATATCACTGGGGCAGCAGCGGAGAGAAGGGAATGCCTCTGGGATCAGCCTTCCTGACACTGGTTTCCCACATCACAGTATTGGTTAAAACCATCCTAACTCCAGAAAACTGAAGCTGAATCCTGGCAGTTACCTCCTGCCTGGAACATCGTGGAAATTGTGTTCTTCTGATCATTCTTGCAGAGGCAAACTGCATAGCAAGATCCTCCAGGGGGTCCTGGCAGCGGGCGAAAGCGTCCCTCTCCCTGGCTCTGCCACAGCTTTCTCGCTGTGGAGATCAGGTGCATGGATGCGTCTTTCCCTCTGTCCCTTTAGGAGCAGGACAAATGCTCTAGGTTTTTTCCATGGGAAGTAGCCATTGCTTACTATTAGAATCCTCCCCAAGGCAAAGCTTGGGAGAGGGAGCCATATGCTCAGTTGCCAGTTTTTCCTTCCCAATGTCCTTGAGATATGGCAGGCAGCCTGCTAGGGTGGACAGCCAACATCCCTTGAGTTCTCTCTGAACATAAGTCACAGAGAAGGTGCTGACATAGATTGGGAGAGGGCGTTTACTCGCACAAGGACTGATTGAGTCACTAGTCTAGTCCCTGTCCTTATCCCCAGTACCCTTGAGAAATGTGAACCTTCGTAGCCCAGTGCCTGACACATAGTAGGTGCTTAATAAATGCTTCTTCACTTCACTTTATTATAGTCAATGAATATGTCAATTGGGGGTGAGGGGAGGTGGTTGGAACCACACCATAAAGTCAAGGCCATAGACGTGGTCCAAAGGCAAAGAAATGAAGAAGGTCAGGGTGGAGTAAGGCAGACAATACAATGGAAGGAGCAGCACCATTCTTATTCAGCAGCCCAAGCTGAGACAGCATCCTTCATGGCAGGGACTGAGCCACTTTGCCGGGTCACTTGTCTGTGTGTGGGTCTGGTAGGATGCCTTTCTCTGAAGCCATGTCTTTGGAGGCTATTTTTGATAAAAGGTTTCCATTATTTCTATGTACATACATGTTTTCTCCTTGGGGCCATAGCCAGCTGTCACCTCTATGAGAGCAGTGCCTGTGGATTGCATGGATCCCTTTCCATCTATAATCAGCAAGGGTAGCGGGAGGCCCAATGGATCCAGTTCAGACTGAGGTGGGACATGGGAAGCACTGAATGAGAGAGGGGCAGATACAGAGCAAGGAAGGGAGGCAAAAGGCCATAGGGTTCACCACCTATGCTAGATGGAGGCAGACTGGATTGTATGGTGCAGGGAGAGTTCCTAAAACTCTTGGTGTGTTTATGCAAAAGATGCCTGAAGGAAAAGGGAAGTTCCCCCTCACCTGAGTGAGGAGAATGAGCAAGAAAAACGAGAAATTCCCAAAACGAGCCCAGGGAGCCCTGGACCCAAGGCTTCAAGTACTAAAGTTGATCATTCTAGTGATTTTCTCTGTGACAGAACCCCCTGCACTAATGCCGATCAGAACCCCTCCTCCATCCCTTAGAAGATGATCTCCATAGCTTTCCACAAGTGTACAATGCACTTTTTAAAGTGGAGCCATCCCCCACTTTCTGGAAAATAACCTCACTTGAGTTTCACTTCTTGGATTTGGTAAAGAAGTCTGTGTTCACTCTCAGTGCGGCTCATGATTTTACAGGGGAACTGGACCTTGAATTATGTCACAGTAGGTAAAGGTTAAACGCCAGAAGACAAAACAAGCTCCAGTTCACAGAGAACCTCTGCACGAATAAAGGAAGGTCAACAGATGGTCCCAGATTCCTGTGAATTTTATACTTTTCTTCTATCATGGCTAATCATCTTCTTTCCTTTTCTCCAGTTCATCTCTTCCTCTTTTGTTTCAGAATATTTCAGGATTCTCAAAATCCTCACTTTCAAAAAGAGATCCATTCCTCTGGTATCAACTTTTCATTCCATAAGACCACTGAAATTCTCCCAATTCTGGTTCTTCTCAGCATTGAATTATCCTCAGCCTTAAACTGATGTTTAAAAACTTCACCTCTGAAGATCCTGTCTATCCAACTAAATCACAAACTCTTTCTTTAAGAGCAGGATTTAAGTAAGAGCCCTCATTGTGACCAATTCATAACTTACCTAGTGGATGGCAGAAATGAAAATCCTCCAGCTAGATTATCACTGCTGAGTCCTTTCCCTTGTGTCTACACTGATCCAGCTCTTGGTACTGAGACTCTCTTCTAATATTTGTTCTGTCCTTTTGTCTTTCCCATTTCCTCATTGACAAACACTCCTTTGTGCACAGTCCTAGTGAAAGCTAAAGATTGTCAGTTTTCTTGGAGCCTTCACTTTTAACCATGAAACTTTCTTGAATTATTCTTTGTCTTCTTTTGTAGATTTCCAAAAGTTCATAGAATCAAAAATTTTTTTTATTAAGTCCATACTATATGTAGGACATTTTTTTCTGAGGACTTGGACAGATACAAAAAAAAGTAATACATGTCCCCAACCTCAGGGAGTTTGAAGCAATCCAATCACGTCATAGAACCTTATAATCTCTACATTAAAAGAAGCCTTTTGTGGGGGAGAGATCCATGGGTGGGAGGAGATTAAGTAATAGCAAGGAGCAGAATTAAAGTAGAAGAGATAGCAGGGACAGGAAATAAGAGATATACACAAACATTAATAAAAGGATCAGGAGTAGAATTTTTTTAGAAAAAAAAATAGGGTTAGTAATCATTGATCTTAGACAAAGTCAAACTTAAAGATTCAATCAAGAGAGAAATCTATACTGTATGTCAGCCATATTCATATTGTTTTAGATGAATGTTTACATAAATGGGTGTGTATATGTACATATATACTTATATGAGTATATGTAGGTATGTATGCATGAACTCTAAGTATGTATATAGATATATGTATATGTGTGTGAGTCTGTGGGTGGTTGTGAATGTGTATGTATATGTGTGTATGTATATATGTACATATAAATATATTTGTGCTCAACTATAACCTGCTTGGGAGATGATAAGGAAATGAAAGGGAGAAAAAATTAAGTTTTTTTTTTTAAAAAGTGCTCATCAGAAAACAAAACAACCTACAAGGAAGTAAAGATGGATCCTCATGAAGATAATTTCTTCTATTATTATATATACTTACTTGAAATGGAAATTTATTGTTATATAATTTGAATCCTCCTTGATATTCTGCTGGTTACATGACAATGTTCTATTCTGCTTTGTTCTTATTTTCCTTTTCTGTCTCTTTTTTCTATTCTGTTTTTTTTCTTTTTTTGTATTCAGTGCAATAAATACACTTTTTTTTTTTAATAAAAGGGGCTTCTAACTCTCTATTGGTTTCCCTTTCTGGTATCCTTGATTAATAATCATCCCTTCTGTTTAAATATTACCTAAGTTCTTATATGGAGTCCAAATAAATAGATGAATAAATAAATGAAAAAAACAAGCTTAGTATGTGCCGGACAATAAGCTATGGGTCAAACTCGTGATATACTCACCACTTGCCTGACATGGTAAGTGCCTACTAAATACTTGTGAATTCCATTTAATACTCCCAACAACTCTGTGAGGTGGTTAGTACAGGTTTTGTTGGCCCCATCGTACAGGTGAGGAAACAGAGTTCCAAGGCTAGTAAGTGACAGAGGCAGGATTCAGACTCAGGTCTCTGCCAACTCCAAGTCTGGAGAACAAAATATATCCTTGATGTGGCTATTTATCAATACCTGTGTGTGTGTGTGTGTGTGTAAATATAGATACAAAATCAATTACCAGGAAAAAAAAATTGTCCTCAAAATCATGTGATATTGGGTTGCTCAAATGACAGCAGTGGACTGAAGATTTAACCATCCAAAATTATTCCAATTTGTTTCCTGGGACTTTTGTGAGTCAGAGTATATTTAAGATAATGATTAAAAAGGAAAAAGTAAGTGAAATTAAAGGCACCAGATGACATTTTCATAATGTAAATATAAAGGCCAAAGTAAAGCAAATCATAATAAAATGGGAGGTTTTCAATGAAGCCAGTGTACTCCTCTTGACTCTACAGACTTTGGAAGTGCAAATTTCTGGTGGCACCCAAAGCCCCAGCATATGCATTATGTGGCCAGTCCAATGTCCACTCTGGCTGTATTCCTGCTTGAATTTGCTCAGAAGTATAGCTCTCCCCACTTGAAAGCACATGTTCTACCAGCTCAGCCTATGGGGCTTCCTTGTCAACATGAATGAGTCTAGCTTTCCTGTCTCCATTATAATTTCCTTTTGTGTGGAAGCTCCCATATATTTTTTATTAGTCTCAGCATATGATAACACCACTCAAAAGAAAAAGGCTACTCAAAAATAATACTGTACCCAAATATCTCTTATGAATTCACACGATAAGGTGCTGCAGTCAGTACACACAGGTTTGTAGCCTTCAGTCTGCCTTCTCTCACTTTATGTGGTACCCAAGGAGAACTCAGATATTTGAATGAAATTATTTTAATGCAGCGAAAGATAGATTGTTTCCTCTTAATATAGATTAAATTTAATGTGGTAATGGCAAATATCAGAATGGGCTTTATTGACTATTGACTTTCTGAACCCCATTTATTTTTGTAAGGTGGCAAAATATTAACTAGGAACAAAAGGATCCTGCTGTATTTGAGTGAGGGAACCTGGTCATCTCTTGAGGAACTTGTACGAAAGAAAAATAGTGGAGATGTTGCTAGGGTCTGGCAGTGGAGAGGAAGGGGACACCTAGAACTGAGACAGAAAGGATAGGCAGTCAAGCAGCGAGCAAAAGATTGGAGAAAGAAAGGAGGCACAAAAAGGAGATGTTGGGAAGACCATCAGTCCTATAAGCATCTTGGAGCAAAGATCTTGGCTGACGTCACCAGTTGTACCAACTTCCTCAAAAACAGAAGGTAGTTCCAAAGCAGATCTGTTCTTTCTCCAGTTTCCCCTTCCTTGTGCTTGATTATTAATAGACTCTGTAACAGACATAAACACAGTTTCTTCTTTATCTAAATTTCCCTGATAATCTGAATTTTGCCTTAACCATAAAGGAGTCACTGGTTAGCAAAAGACAAATATAAATGAAAATTAAGGCAGAGAGCCAAACTTCTGCTCAAACATTAGAAGTTTTCCTAACAAGACTTGGAGTAAAGTTATCCCTAGCTTTTCTTTTTTAATAGAAACTCACTAAAACAGCAGAAGGTAATTGCTCAGACCTGGGAAGTGGTTGTATTATCTGTAGGCCTAAGAGAGCTAATTTTGGTGTCAGAAGTTTACATTGAGGCTCTCTTCAACAATGAGATGATTCAGGCCAATTTCAATGGTCTTGTGATGGAGAGAACCGTCTGCACCCAAGAGAGACTGTGGGAACTGAGTGTGGACCACAACATAACATTCTCACTCTTTCTGTTGTTGTTTGTTTTCATTTTGTTTTCTTTTTCATTTTTTCCCTTTTTGATCTGATTTTCCTTGTGTAGCATAATTGTGGAAATATGTATGGAAGAATTGTACATGTTTAACATATATTGGATTGTTTGCTATCTAGGAAAAGGGGTGAGAGGAAGGGAAACATTTAGAACTCAAGATTTTCTAAGGGTGAATATTGAAAATAATCCATGTATGTATAGGATTGCTTGCCATCTGGGGGAGGGGGTGGAGGGAGGGAGGGAGGGGAAAAATCGGAACAGAAGTGAGTGCAAGGGATAATGTTGTAAAAAATTACCCTGGCATGGGTTTTGTCAATAAAAAGTTATTAAAAAAAAGAAAAGAAAAGAATTCATGTATATATTTTGAAAATAAAAAACTTTAATTAAAAAAAAGTTTACCTTAACATGATATTGCCCCATTTGTGTATGTCTCCTTTTGAAGGCCCCCCTCTAATCTTCTTTGTATGTTTTGTTGACATTTTTTCTTTCTTTTTACTTACAATTACCACTTTTTTCCCATTGTATACTTCTCACTTTCTACCCCTCCCCACATAAAATGCTGTCTCTTATAACCAAAATTTAGTCAAGCAAAACAAAGTTGTGCCGAAATGGTTGTGTTGGAAAACAGGCATCTCTTTTTGCTTTTGCCATTTTGCCTTAACTCCCCACCAAGAAAGAGGAGAGAAACTATTATCTGACCAGAGTTAAAATTGGCCATTGCATTGATCAGAGTCTTAAATCCTTCAAAGTTGCTTACCTTTTTGATGTTGCTATTGTATGAATTGTTCTCCTGATTCTGCTCACTTCATTCTCCATCAGTTCATATAAATTTCCTGAGGTTTCTCTACAATCCCTTTCATCAATTCTTATGACACAGTAATATTCCATTACATTCATATATAATTTGTATATAGTCATTCTACAGTTGTTGAGCACCCACTCAGTTTCCAGTTCTTTTCTATGAAAAAAAAAATTCTGCTATAAAAATTTCATACATATGGATCCTTTACTTCTGTCTTTGACCTCTTTGGAATATATACTTTGCAACTAGGTAGTGCAGTGGATAGAGTTTGGATCCTGGAGTCTGGAAAACTTGAAGCCTCAGATTCCTACTAGATCGCTGGCAAATCATGTAATCTCAGTTTCCTCAACTGCAAAATGGGATAATAATAGTATTTATTTGACAGAGATATTGTGAAAATCGAATAAGATAATAATCGTAAAGTGCTTAGCATAGTACCTGGCATATAAATAAGCACAGATATAAATGTTAGCCATTATCATAGTTAGTGACATCCTTTGAGGTATATCCCCAAGTTGTTTTCCAGAATGAGTGGAACAATTCATAGTTCCATAGATAATACATTCCCCTCAGCCCCTCCAATAATTGTCATTTTCTTTTTTGTCATCTTTGCCAATATAATGGATGTGAAATGGAACTTTAAAGTTATTTTAATTTTCTCTTATTGTATTATTTTTAAATATGCTTATCAATAATAGCTTGGATTTCTTTTTTACAGAGCTCTCTGTTCATTTGACTATCTTTTGAGGAATGGCTCCTCTTCTTACGTGTATCCATGGATTCTCTCTATATTTTGGATATCAGATCTTTATCAGAGAAATTTGCTGTGCGGATTCCCTCTTACACAGAGAGTTTACTGTTTCCATTCTAATTCTACCTGCCTTGCATCATTTGAAGGGTATTGTTACACACAGAAGGATGATCTCCCAGATCTCCCTAGACCGTTTTCCAATTTTCTCCGCACTTCTTGTTAAATTTTAGTTCCAAATACTTCCCTAGTAGCAAGTAATCTTTATAGTCACATACGTTTCTATTTATTTCTGTAGAGAGACTTTTGTAATTGCATTCGTGTAACTTCTTGTGGACATCTTGGTAAAGAAAGTGTTGCAACTGATACCTGGAATTATAATCATATTCCGTACACTCGGGAGTAATTTTTAATGGCTTGTTTCTCATTCCATTTCTTTTGACCAGATTTTGGTGATAGAGTCAGGCTAGGGATTCTGTGCATTTATTTTACATCCTGCTACTTTATTGACATTATTAGTGGGGGTTTTCCTATTTTTTAGTTGAATCTCTAATTAAACCATCATATCCTCTGCAATTAAAATAGCGCTTTTACTGCTTCTCAGTCCCCACTTATTCCTTCATATTCTTTTCCCGGCTCATTGCTCCGGCTGGCATTTCTAGAACCAGGGGTGTCAGTGGACGACTTGAATTTGCCCTTGATCTCATTGAAAAGTCCTTTAGTGACTGACCCCCAGGGATGCTCACGCGGCCGGTTAACTGCGCTCCTGTTTTAGGAGCCTTTCCCTTTGGCTGCTTTCCTCCTGCCTCGCATGGAATAAGGGACGTGGAATTAGACAGAGGGGAACATGGAACAGTAGAACATTAGAAAGTCGAATGGAGCACTCTGACAGTGAACGTGGGATGTAGGGTCTCAGACCCGCCCCTCACCCCCACCCCCACGCCCCGACCTCCAATTTGGAAATGGGCTCGGGAGGCCTTCCCTTCCCTTCTCTGCACCATGGACAGCTCAGGATCTCATTCGTGCTCCTGCTGTCCTTGGGTACCGTCCTCCTCTCCCCCCCCCCCCGCCCCATTCTCGCTTGCTTGCGGTCCCCCAGACGGACCCGGCAGCTCTGCGGGGGCTGAGGCTGATTTTGCCCGATTTGGGCGTCTCGGCACCTGGCCCACAATAAGCACTGAATAAACGCTCGTTGACTAATAGACGCCTTGGATCCCAGCCCTCGGGGCCCCGGGGGTGCCAGGTTTAAACTGGGGGCGGTGTGTGTGTGTGTACAGCAGTGTAGCCACAATTACACCGTATAGTGTGTATACATAGAGCGGTGTGTGCACAGGAGTGGGGTGGGCAGGGGGGCAGAGCCTGCCACAGATTATGCGCGTGTTGGGGGGGGGGGTTTGTGCTGAGGCACTTGGGGTTAAGTGACTTGCTCAGGGTCACACAGCTAGCAAGTCTTAAGTGTTTGAGGTCAAATTTGAACTCAGGTGCTCCTGACTTCAGGGCTGGTGCTCCATCCCTGCACCACCTAGATGCCCCAAGGGGGTGGTTTTGTTACGGTTTGCAGGGGGAGAGAAGGGGGGGGGCAGGACACTGGAAGCAGCCGGCTGAGGAGTGAGAGGCTCGGAGCGCGAATCCTGCTTCTGCCTCTTAACCGCCCCATGCGTCCGGCCATCTGGCCCTCCCCGGGGCGCAGTTTCCCTGTTTGTGGGAGCAGAAGGGGCCGATCCCCTTCCAGCCCCAGCCCAGCAGCAGCGCGGCGGGAGCCGTTCCTCTGCCCAGACGCTGCCGGAGGCTGCTGCCTTTTGCAGAAGAGAAGGGGCGGTTCCGGGCGGGGCTTCGCACCTCGAGCCCCGCCCCTCCCCGCCCCCTCGGGCAACTTGGGGCCGGGGAGCGGCGGCGGCGGCCCCAGACCTGGCTCGGCTCCCCGCCCGGCGCCCCCAGCCCGGCCATGCCGTCCTACACCGTGACCGTGGCCACTGGCAGCCAGTGGTTCGCCGGCACCGACGACTACATCTACCTGACGCTGGTGGGCTCGGTGCGCTGCAGCGAGAAGCACCTGCTGGACAAGCCCTTCTACAACGACTTCGAGAGAGGGGCGGTGAGTGCTGAGAGCCGGGACCGCTCCGGGAGCGCTCAGAGACCCCCCCCTCCGGGAGCGCTCAGAGACCCCCCCCTCCGGGAGCGCTCAGAGACCCCCAGAGCACTTAGAGACCCCCCCCTGGGAGCGCTCAGAGACCCCCAGAGCACTCAGGGCCCCCGGGAACGCTCAGAGACCCCCGGGAGCGCTCAGGGCCCCCCTCCAGGGAGCGCTCAGAGACACCCCCCCCCCCCGGGGCCTGCCCTACGAAGAAGAGCTCCCAAGGGCCGGCCCCCTGCCCGGGCAGTCCCAAGAGACCTCCGAGGTCAAGGGGGCTCCTCATCTGGTGGGAGGGAAACTGAGGCCAGGCTGGGAGACAGCTTTAGGAAGCTGGGCTCGGGCTGGAAATGCAGCGCTCGGCCCCCGCGCCGCACTCCTGCAGGAGGTTTCCTCCCCTTCTTCATGAAGTCCTTTATGTCTCACTTACCGGGGGCTTGGGTTCTAATCGCACCGCCACCGCTCACTGAGGAGAGAGCGGGGCTGGAAATCTGAGGTGACTTGTCCGGGGCCGCACACTTAGTTCTGGTGGCAGAGCTGGGACCAGCTCTCGATCTGATGCTGGACAAAGCCCTGTCTAGCACACAAAGAGGCAGGGTGGACCTGTGGATAGAGTCCTGGGTTAGGAATCAGAGGACGTGGCCGGGTTCAAATCCTGACACTGTCACTCAACTTTGGGCAACTCAATTCAGCTTTCTGAGTCTCATTTTCCAATTCTGAAAAACAAGGGGTTTGATAGAGAGGTTCTCCGAGGTTCCTTTCAGATCTAAGGCCGGGAGCACAGGAGCCCTCCACGGCCCCAGCTGTTCACCTTGGTCACTCTAGGGCCAGTCTGGCAAGGAGAGGCCGACTCATGGCACTGGGCTGGATGACCACCAAGGTGTCTTCCAGCTTGGGAAAGAGTCATTATAACCCTCACAAATATGGTGGCCCCTCATTGAAAACTTGGCTGTCCCTTCCTCCAGTATTTAGCAAATAGCCACCCCCCAGCCAGTGACCCTAGGAAGGAAGAAGCAGTAATGTTTGCCCCTTTTCCTGGGGTTGGCGGTTGGCCTGATGGCCAGCGGGAGACTGGATCCTTCAAATAGCCTTGCCTTGTCTAGGTCGGCCATAATCCTGTAAAGGTTCGGATTTGAAGTTTGGGACTCTGAGTCCGGTCTCTGCATTCTAGCTGTGTGTCCATAGACAAATTATTTAATCTCTCTGAGCCTGCATTTCGCGGCTCACAAGGCTGCTACAAGGAAGTGTGAGCTATTAACATGACCATGTAGACATTATCTAACAGCGTTGGTCAGGGTGGGAAGGGAGTAGGTGGTTTGTGGAGCATCAGCCTGAAAGGGTTACAAAAGAGACTTTAAAGAGACTTAAAGTTTTCTCAGGGGGGGAAGAAGGAAGGGGGAAAGAGGAAGAAAAGAGTTGAGCAAAAGCAATCCCAACCCCAACCCCAATCCTGCATGCTGTATATGTGATGAGATCATTCACTTTAGATGACAACCATATGGGGCAGAGACTTAGGATGGGGACAAAGACAGAGAGGTGGCCACTGACTATTACTTTTTCCTCTGATCACTGTTAGGAAAAAAAATTGTTAACAATTAGAACCATCTAAAAGTGGAACCTGTGAGGCAGGGGGTAAAGGGCAGAAAATAAGTTCCTTGTTCCTGGAGTTCTTCAAGGAAAGCCTGGTGGCCACCTGGTGGAGGTGTTGTAGGCAAGCCCCAGAGTGCCTTGGGATTCCTTGAGTTTGATCCCAGAGTCAGAAGCTGGGAACTAACTCCATCACTACAAGAGAGAATTTCCTTCATTATAGCCGATTTCACAGCAATGTCAAGTCCAGGAGAGATTTGGAAATTTTTCATGTTATTGCCAGTTCAAAACTGTTAGCATTTTGCAAGCCTCTATTATGTACAGATGCTAACATTTTGCAAGCATCTATTGTGGACAGATGCTAGATGGGGGTGGGAGCAGGGAATATGAAATTTTTTGTTTTGTTTTGTTTTTTTATTTTATTTTTTTACTTTTTTAAATTTTATTGAATATGAAATTAAATAAGAAATATAAGGTCATTATCCCTGGAAAGTGTAGGCTATGGCAGTTAGTAACGGGGACTCTGAACAGAGTCTGGATAAAGCTGTACCTAGATCTTGGTTGATGGTGGTTTTGAATGAATGAATAAATGCCATCAAAGAATGAAGTTTTTCCCCCTTCTAGCCTGAATCCTCTTATTTGTCCACCTTAACAGCCTAAAATAATCCTCTAAGATCTCCACTTTTCATCGTGCTGTTGCCGTTTAGTGTTTCAGCAGTATCCGATTCTTCATGACCTCATTTAGTGTTTTCTTGACAAAGGTACTAGAGTGATTTGCCATTTCCTTCTCTGTTTCATTTAAGAGACGAGGAAATTGAGGTAAACAGGATTAAGTGACTTGCTCAGGGTCACACGTTTAGTAAATGTCTGAAATTTAAATGCCATGAAGATGAGCCTTTCTGATCCCAAACCCACCGCCTTATCCACTGAGTCACACTAGGTGCCCGTCATTGTGTTAGCTAGTTAGAATGAGTCGATGTACTTTCTTTTCTGGATATCATTCCTCTTTTCTGGCTAAAGATTTATGAGTCTGATTCTAAGTGAAATATGTAGAACATCACTGGAACCATGTGCAGTAATAAGAGGAACTGAACATCATTTTACCTCTGCGTGTCGGGGCCTTATCAGAGATGGGTACAGTACTGGCACGCCAAAGGGACCCCATTGCACAATAGGCTCACATGATGGACTCCAAGTGTGGGGCAATAGTGAGGCTTTTAGATAGGATGAGATTGAGCCTTTAAAATGAGCCATTTCATTTATCTTCATCTTGATGCCCTTTGTTTTTGACATCATCTTCATTTCTAAATGTATCGCTCTTCTCCTCCCTGTTCTTCATAACAGGACCATCTTTTATAACAGAGATTAAAAAAGAAAGAGAAAAAAGCTGAGTAAAATCAATCCCAACCCCAACTCTGGATGCGAGTATATACGATGAAATCATTCACTTTAGATGACAAGCATATAGGGACAGAGATTTAGGATTGGGAGGACTCTCCATGACCATCTAGTTCAATCTCCGTCATTTCACAGATGAAAGAAAGAAGGGACTTATGCAAGATCACACAGGTAATACGTGGCACATCTTGTATTTAAGCCCATATCCTCTGACTCCAAATCAAGAGTTCTTTCTTATCAATTAATCAACCAACATTTATTAAGCACCTAGTGTGTGCCAAGTATTATCCTGGATTACAGGGAGATAAGGACAAAAGTGAAATAGTCACTTCTCTTAAGGAGCTTACAGCCTATGAGGGGGAGACAGAAGGAGCAGCAGGAGGATGAAGGTGATAGAAATAATAACAATTAGCATTTAAAAAGCACTTTAAGGTTTTTGAAATCATTTATAAATATCTCATTTGGTCCTCACAACAGTCTGAAGGTAGGCGCTATAATTATTCCTATTTTACAGATGAGGAAATTGAGGCAGACAAAAGTTAACTGAATTGTCCAGGGTCATACAGCTAGCTAGTGAATGATCAAGGGCACATTTGAATTTGGGTTTTCTTGACTCCAGATCCATCACTCTATGCACTGCACCACCTAGCCACCATATGTTCAATTGAAAATACAAGCTATATGTTTTCTTTCTCAGGTTTTGTTTTTTACCTTCTTTCTAAATCCGACTTTTCTTGAGCAGCAAAATAACTGTATAAATATGTATACCTATATTGTATTTAACATATACTTTAACAGATTTACCATGTATGGGACTACCTGCCATCTAGAGGATGGGATGGGGGAAGGAGGGGAAAAGTTGAAACAGAAGTTTTTGCAAGGGTCAATGTTGAAAAATTATCCATGCATATGTTTTGTCAATAAAAAGCTATAATAATAAAAAGGACTAGAAAGCTGAAAGTTAGCAGGACATAAAACTAACTGTAGTGAAGAAGAAATAAAAAAATTTTTGGCTGAAAAAAATATAAGCTATATTTTTAAAATATCAAAAAAATGGGAAGAAGGCACATCTGGGTGGTGAATTAAAAACTAGAGAAATCAGTAAAATCCTCTTGGCACTTAGGCTGAGCCTTGAAAGGAGTTGTTTTCTGGGAGTGGGAAGTAATGAGGAAAACATTTCAGGAACCATAAATGGCCTGCTCACAAGCGTGAAACAAAAAGGGGGAGATGGAATAATGAGGCTAGCCAACAGTTATTTGGCTATAGGATATAGTGTATGAGGGGAGTAATGTGTAAATGCCAATGCCTTAAATGCCAATCAGAGCAGTTTGTATTTTAACCTTAAGGCAATGGGGATCCATAGAAGCTTCTTGAGTTAAGGAGTGACATAGTCAAATTTTAAGTTTCAGGAATATCAATCTGGCACCTTTGTGGGGATAGGTTGGAGACAGAAGTGACTGATGAGAGAGAAGATTCAGGGGGAGGCAAGCTGGGAGGCTGTCACAACAGTCAAAGAAGGACAGAATGAGGGCTTGGACAAGGGGGAGTGTGACACGAGTACAGAAAAGGGGACAGACAGCAGAGAAGATGAAGTGGAATCAGCAAGATATGGCCAATCATATTCACAAGATTTAGCAATCACAGATTTGTACAGAATCCATCTAGCCCCTTATTTACAGATTTGGAAACTGAGTCCAGGGCTCATGTTTGTAAGGAACCGAGCAGAGTTTTAAGCCTTGTGTCTCTGCTCCTTCCTAGCATCTATTTCTCAGTATTAATTTTCCTTGATTGAAACAAGTCGTGTGACTCCTCCAGGTTTCCATTTCCTCAGTGATCTCTGAGGAAGCCATAGCCTTGGGCTCCTGTGATCCTCTGTAGAGCTTGGTACACAGAGTAGGAAATCGTGGTATCATAGGCTCTGATCAAATCCTCCTCATTTTCCAGACTGAGGGACTTGATTTTCCATCAGATCAAATTAAGTGACTTGGTTAAGGTAACACCAGGTAATAGGACGATCTGGCCCCCAAATTCACAAACTCCAGATCCAGCCCTACTGCCTCTAGGCTGCTTCATATGAGGGAATATTTTGATGATGTTGATTCCCATTTAGAAGAGAAGAATAGTATCTTTTATGGAGAACACAGAGGAACCTCCAAACTTGATTTCCCCTTCGTTATCTCTCCTCCCTCTTTCACATCCTTTCCTTCCCACCTTGGAACCATGGAAATGTTATTGATGAATAGATATGGCTAATAAGAGCTCCTCTAGCAGACTTTGTATGAGATTTGCATGACAAACAGTCCGTTTTCCTAGACTGGAACCAGAGAAGGTAGAGGAAAGTTTGGCACTCAAATTCCCAGAGCCATGCAAACCAGCTTGGGAGACTGAGCCACCATTGTTGAATGAAACCAGCTTGGGAGACTGAGCTGCCATTGTTGAACGCCTCATTTGTGTGGGGTTGGGTGTTCTTTTTTTACTTTTCAGCTTTTTGAGAAAGTTCCTGTTGATGCAAAAGACTTTCATATTTTCTCTTGCACAGTCCCAGAGGGCAGTTCCTCTTTTCTAGCTCCAGTACATTCTGACTTTTCTTCTCAGTGGTGGTGAAAGAGAAAGCTTTGGAAGTATTTGTTGTCGACAAGAGAATGGCTTTGTCTTGTTTACTGTGGTCATGTTCAGACCTGTCAGCACCCATCTAACTTTGGGGGGCAGACCCAGGACTCCAGGAATGATGATTCCATTCTCACTGGGGTTTTTTTTTAAAGTCTGGCATTGGGAACTCTCAGTAATGAAACCTCCTCTGTTGATGTTAACTTTTAGCTCTTGAGTGAGAACATTAGAGCCTTCAAAGTCATCTTGTACAGCCTTTTCATTTCATAGATGAAGAAACAAAGGCTAAGAATTAAGTGAATTATCCAAAATCACATAGCTAGGATTTGTACCCAATTTCTCAATTGGGATCTAACCTCTGTCTATTGTCTATTTTATTTTAGTCTATTTTATTTTATTTTAAATAACTGTCTATTTTGACTAATTATTTTATTTGCTGAGGAAATTGGGATTAAGTGACTTGCCCAAAAGTCACATAGCTAGGAAGTATTAAGTGCCTGAGACTAGACTTGAACTTGAAGTCCTCCTGACTTCCAGGCTAGTGCTCTAGCCCCTGTCTGTCTAATTTATAACCTTAAAGTGCTCAGAGTTCCTGAGAATCTAAGTGACTTGTCCTTGGTTAAATAGCCAGCATGTGGCAGAGATGAGGTTAAAACTTACCTGGTTCCAAGGCAGATCCCCCTCTATTCTTTACCGCCTTATGATTATGATTATTATTATTCCTTATGATTATTACTAATCATTTTGTTTTGTTTCATTTCTCTGAGGTCATTAAGTGTCATGTTTTAGTTTTAGTCATTAGTCAAGTTTAGTGATTAGAGTTTGAAAGACCAGAGTTGAATCCTTCCTCAGTCACTTATTAGCTGTGGGGCCTGTGGCAAACACTTAACCTCTCTGTGCCTCAGTTTCCTCCTTTGTAAAATACCTGCTTGGAGGGAAAAAGTTTGAAGGGGAGTAATATGGAAAATCCTCACTGCTGAAAACCATGTAGGAAAACTCAGAGAAGTTGCCTTCCTCTCTCTCCAGATCTTCAGTTTTTTTCCCATCTTTCTTTTTCAAAGCTTAAATATATAGCTAGTTTTAACCATGTCCCTGATTATAACCAGGGGAAATGATATCTGATATAAGAAGAAAAAGAGATGTATAAAAGGGAGGAGAAATGAAGAAGGGGAAGGAAATATAGAGGCTTCTCGGTCTTCTCCATAAAAGACACCACCCTTCTTTTCTCAACAGATATAATAAGATAATGACATCTGAATATAATCCAGTCAGGGGCCCACAGTCTCCCCTTGCCCTTTCTCTCTTCTCTGTCAGATTCTGCTTGACCTGAGCCCATATCATGCTCTCACTATTTTTCTCCTTTTTTTCCTCTACCTGTTTCTACTCATCTTCCTCTTCTTTTTCTTCCTGCTCTTCCCCTTCATTTTCCTCTTCCTCTTTCTATTTGTTCTCCTCTTCTCCTTCCTCCTCCTCTTCCCTCTTTCTCAATTGTTCCTCTCCATCTTTTCTTAGTGGCTTTCATCATCCAGTAGTTGCAGGGCTTTCTGCTTACTTCATTCAGCATCAGTTCATGTAACAGCGTCAGAATAAAGTTCAGTGTTGTGGAGAATTTACTTGTCATTTGTCTGTGAGCATTAGAGCATTCATTTTTTTCTCATTTTTAATTAATATTCTTTTTTAAATGCTTTTATTTTTCAACATTTTTTATAAGATTTTGATTTCCATTTTGTTCCCCTTCCCTTCCCTCCCCTGTCCCCAAGGTGGCAAGCAATCTGATTTAGATTATATATGTATGATCAATCACATTCAACATGTTTCTACATTAGTTGTGATGTTGTGAAAGAAGAATCAGAACATAGGTGACAAACCACAAAAAACACAAAAAACAATAAAAGGGGGAAAAGAATGTTTTGATCTGTAGTCAGACTCCATAGTTCTTTCTCTAGATGTGGATAGCATTTCCCATCATGAATCTTTTAAAATTGTCTTAGACCATTGTATTGCTGGGAAAAGCTAAGTCTATTATATTAAAGTTGAATTTTGTACAATGATCCTGTCACTACGTATCATGTTCTGGTTCTGCTCACTTCATTCCGCATCAGTTCATTTGAGTCTTTGCAGGATTTTCTGAAATCCACCTGCTTAATTATTTCTTATAGAACAATGCCATTTCCCAATTTATGGTATCCTCTCAGTCTCTAATTTCTTGCCATCTCAGATTGCTGCTCAAAATATTTTTTTATTTGTGGATCCTTTCCCCTTATTTATGATCTCTTTGGGGATATAGATCTAGTAGTGATATTGTTAGATCAAAGGGTATGTACAGTTTTATAGCTCTTTGGGGCATAAGAATATTCACTTTTTAAAAAAATGAAATAAAACCAGTATGTTTTATAACTGTTCTCTCCAAATCTACCTGTGATCTCTCCACTGCCTGAGTCAGTGGTCTTTTTTAAGTCCACAGGTTATGCATGGCTGACCATCCCTCCTTCCAGGGACATTCTCCTTTTTGTCTGCCTCCATTTGCTTCTCTCTCTTACTTCTTCTTCTACTGTATAATGGCTTTTTCTTGGTCTCCCTGCTGCTTAATGTTACTTCTTCTCCAAATACATATGTTTCTGTCCTGAATCCTCTTCTCTGTCTATATTCTACCTTGATGACATTTCTCCACTGTATATTATATTAGCTCATGTTTTCAAATTGGTATATTTTGTCATATTAAGATTATCCTTGAGGAAATACTCAGTTGAGCCCATAGGAACTAGGGTACTTACCCTTCTGTGTCCTATTCCTGGTTTGGAATAGGTTCGGTCTTGGAGAATCTGCCTCTAGTGAAAGGGGGCTTCCTTTTTCTCGTGCTCTTGTGGAGTGTCCCTAGCTCCAGTATCTCAGGAACACTTTTTCTCCCTAAGGCAATTGGGGTTAAGTGACTTGCCCAGGGTCACACAGCTAGGAAATGTTAAGTGTCTGAGGTCAAATTTGAACTAGGTCCTCCTGACTTCAGGGGTGGTGCTCTATCCACTCTGCCACCTAGCCGTCCCTCCCAGGAACAAATTTAATGATCATAAATTAGATTATGGTTCACAAAACTAACAGGACTTCTAAAGGGAAGATGTAAAGGGAAGGTTTTCAGTATATAATACTAATTGGTTATGCAACAGGTAATTTATATTAAACATACAAAGAACATTAATAAAAGGAAGTCATAAGCATCCACCAAGAGAAGAGAAATCGGTAATAACTTAAAACTACTTATATAGTGTGCTACAATCATTTAATTTGTGCTTCATCAGAACATAAAGCAACTTGCAGAATTACTAGCCATTTTTATTTCATCTTAGCTGGGCAATGTCCAAATAATTCCTGGAACATGTCTGCTTGTCAAATGGGCCAGGCTCCTCTCTGAGGAACAAGTTTCCTCTATTGTTCTCCAGACTTTCTGAACTTATAAGGCCTCTATCCATCCTGGGATGCTTGTTTTGCCTAAGATCAGGAAAAAAGGGGCAAAACATCCAGACATCCTCGTCTTCCTAGCTGAGTTGATGCCGCATGGGAAATGGTGGTAGAATTGCCACCAAAGTGGGTAAAGAAGAGTGCATTCTTCCCCAGTGCTTCATTGGAATCACATGATACTTCTTGAGAGTTATATTTAAGTTATATTCAGCGGACCTTTTAAAAAGTCCATTAGCCAATGAGGACACTTATTACTGCTCCCAAAGCAGATGTCACAGATTGGGACAAACTAGAATATAAAAAGCTCTTACTATTAAGAAACCAATTAACATAAAGAATGATAACATGGGCGGGAATTGGACCGCCTGTCCATTTGTACCAATCTGCTCCTTCAAAAATCAACTTTAATGTGGTTGTTTCTTCTAGTACTTAGCACAGTCCCTGGCCCATTGCAAGCACTTAATATTTACTGACTACCTCTTCCTCAGAGAGATGAAATCAGTGGGATGTCTTCTATACCCAAGGCAAGGGCTTAGTTCCCCAATCCTTGGACAAATTGCTTAGGTAAGAACCACACAAAACCCATAGTATATAGAAAGGCAAGTTCCTCTTTTCGACCTCTGTGGTATGCTGGTTGATCAGAAGTTGCTGCAAGTGTTGACCCTTTGTGTAAGCCTGAAGATCTATCCATCATCAGAACTAAAAAGATAGTTCAACAATTTCAAGTATCAAATGAGATTACATTCAGATCTCATACAATACACAGAAATACCCAAATGGATCTTTGAGGTGAATGGAATCAATGGGTCATAAAATATTAGGGGATAATGGAATGGCCTCTATAGCCACTGTAGAAATGTAGAAAATATTTAACAAGTCAACAAACAGAACTATAGAAGATAGATGATTTTTAATATTGAAAATAAAAACAAATTTTGGCACAACCCAAAGCAATGCATCTGTAGTGCTTATAGCACTGTTATGAAGATCTAATGACACTTCACAAACCCTAAAGCTATATCTTACAACAATAATAGCTAAAATGTAAATAACATCTGAAGGTATGCAAAGTGCTTTACAAATATCTCATGGAGCCTCCCAAATAGATGCATTTTACATATTATTATTCCCATTTTACATATGAGGAAACTGAGGCAGAGAGTATTCCATAAGATCATGGGACTGTAGATTTCATTTCAGTCCTACCTTTTTGGAGCAATCTTTTGAGATGACATAGTTTTTCTTTCCCAAAAAGTTCAACACAATCCTCTTAATATTCATAGCATCATCTGGTGATTTAGACCTATTTCAGAAGGTAAATATAATTTGGAGATGATTATACAAGGAATAGCTTTCCCTAAGACCTGACCTGTCCAAATAACTGGAAATAAATAGGTTTCCTCCTGTAAGGAGCTTACAGTCTAATGGAGTAAAGCAATATACAAAAGGAAGCTGAATTGCTATCTTAGAAGAAACCAAACAGAACCAATGATGGAAAGTGGACAATTATTGGCAGTTTTGAGTCCTCTATGGAACAACTTTGTTGCTTTGCCCTCCAGAGGGAAGAAGAAACTGAGGGAGTTGAGCTGATGATGAATATCAATAGCTGAGTCAGTCTGTATGGTGACAAGATTTCAGATGATATTCTTTTTTTCCCCCCTGAGGCAGTTGGGGGTCTTGCTCAGGGTCACACAGCTAAGAAGTAAAGGTCACATTTGAACTCAGGTCCTCCTGACTTCTGGGCCAGCACTCTATCTACTGCACCATCTAGCTGCCCCTCGGATGATATTCTTATTTTGGGGATGGCGTGATGTTCAATGCAGTTGATGGAAAAGGAGAGTGAATTGAATTGAGAGAAACTGAATGGAGAAGAAAATGAATTAGATTGAATCTAATTGAATTGAATTGTTCCCATTTGTCACATTTCATCACTTGCCCCTTTGTCTTTGCATCATATTTGGAATATATTTCCTCCTCATAAAACATCTAATTTCTTCACAATTCCATAGCTCAATTATAGCCCTTTCCTTGTATCCCCTGCGGTTGCCATTCTGTTCCTTTTTAAAGGGTTTTTTTTTTGGGGGGGGGGGAAGGCAATTAGGATTAAGCGACTTGCTCAGGGTCATGTAGCTACTAAGTATTTTTTTAAATTTTTAATAATAGCTTTTTATTTTCAAAATACATGCAAAGATAGTTTTCAACATTCACCCTTGCAAAACCTTGTGTTCCAAATTTTCTCTCTCCCTTCTCCCCAACTCTTCCCTAGACAGCAAGTAATCTAATACATCTTAAACATATGCAATTCTTCTATACATATTTCCACATTTGTCATACTGCACAAGAAAAATTATATCAAAAAGGAGAAAACAATGAGAAAGAAAAAAACAAGCAAGCAGACAACAACAAAAGTGATAATATTATATTGTGATCCACCCTCAGTCCCCATAGTCCTCTCTCTGAGTGCAGATGACTCTCTCCATCCCAATTCTATTGAACTTGGCCTGAATCTCCTCATTGTTGAAAGGGCCAAGTCCATCAGAGTTGATCACTGCATAATCTTCTTTTTGCTGTGTACAATGTTCTCTTGGTTCTGTCCATTTCACTTAGCATCAGTTCTTGTAAGTCTCTCCAGGCCTCTCTAAAACTATCCTGCTGATCGTTTTTTATAGAAAAACAATATTCCATAACATTCATATATATATATCAGCCATTCCCCAATGATGGGCATCCATTCAGTTTCTTGCCACTACAAAAAGGGTTGCTACAAACATTTTTGCACATATGAATCTTTTTCCTGGTTTATTATCTCTTTGGGATATAGACCTAGTAGAGACACTGCTGGATCAAAGTATTTGTGCAGTTTGATAGTCCTTTGGGCATAGTTGCAAATTGCTCTCCAGAATGGTTGGATGTATTCACATTCCACCAACAGTGTCCAGTTTTCCCACATCCCCTCCAACATTCCTCATTATCTTTTCCCGTCATCTTAGCCAATCTGAGAGGTGTAAAGTGGTAGCTCAGAATTGTATATAGAGATACACACACACTCTATCTTGTACCCACCTCCACTCCTAGCAGACTAAACACTTCTCAAAGACAAAGATCATGTTTAGCTTTTAACTTTATATCCCATGTGCTTTGCACATATTAAGTGCTTAATGTGTCTTGTTGTACTGAGCTCCCTCTTCATATTTTGTGACTACTCATTTTGCAGAATTTCCCATATTCTTACAAATCTGTGCCAAGTACTTATGATTTTTAGATGTTAGACTTCTATCATAAATGTTTATTGCAGATTTCCCCCCTAGACTTTCTTTCTTCCTCATTCTGAAGACTTTGCTTTTTGGTTGTGCAAAAAAAAAAAGGTTTTTTCCTTAATCAATTCAAGTATTTATATCTTTATAATTTTTCTTAAACCATAAATTACTTTTCTTTTTCTTCAAAGTACTGGGAAATGTTTGAATACATTTTCGTCAGTGCTGTTTTAATGATTTAAAACATTGCATTATTGGTCCATTTGGAATTTATTGTGGTGTATGATGTACAAGGTATCTCTTTATATTTTTCACCAAATTGTGATCCATTTTTAATTGAATAATGTCCTGGTGTCCTGACCTACTCCCTTCTCTCCCCCACCCCCCAGCATATATCTTAAATATTTGTCGAACTCTTCCCAAAGCCAATTTATTATATATCTTAGTTATATATAACTAACATAATTAGTTATTATATAACTATAACATAATAGTGTTATTAATTAACTATAATAACATAATGTTAATATTGTTAACAATAATATAATTCAGCTCTGACTTTGTTTCCCATCAGTGATATTTACTGATGTTATACTGGGCCATGTGGGCCCATGTGTTAATAAATTCAAAGCTATTGTTTCTTTTACAGAAGTTACATTATGTCATTAACATTAACATTTTTACTGTCTTGTTGCACTGCCTTCCCCCAAGGCGGTTATTTTGAAAAAGCTGATGATTCAAACAACTGTGCTACTGTTCTGTTATTCCTGTATAGAAATCACATTGAGTCAATGCTTGGTTATGAATCATTTTTAAGTTCAGTGGAAGTTTTCCTTGTTGAACTTCTGAATACTTTTTGTGGGATCACAGATCTTACGCAACCTTGACCGAATCTCTACGAACAGCTGAAATTCTTGTGTCCGTTGTTAAAGTGATCATTGTTAGTATCATTATGAAATGATCGCTTATTAATGCCATTGTTAAGTGATATTAAATAATTTGAAAACATATGCTTAATCTAGTAAAGGTGATAATCTTAGGATGAAGTGTAATGGCTCTAGATTTCATGTCATATGATATATCCCTCATCTTGGGTGAAAGATCTTGAATAATTCAGATGGGCATTTTTTACGTTTTATGTTTTTTCCTTGGTTTATTTTAAAATATTTTCTCCATCATAGTTTGGGTATATAATAGTGGAATATCTAAATGAGCGGAATCCACCATCTAGCATATTCCATAAATCTGTAATATGTCTCTTAATTTTAATAATTCTGATAGTTTCCTGATATGCTTTTCTGAAATCATGTCAGATTATTTTTTTGTTTCATCCTTTTAAGAAATCACTATCTCTTAGTTTATTTACAAAGGTCTCATTTAGTTCTTTTATGTTTTAAAAAATTTATTGGGTAATTTTCACTTGTATTCATTACTGATCATTCTGCTGCCTATACTATTTTAACTTCCAATAGAACAATTCTATTTTATTCATGATTTTTATGTTGTCCATGGCTAATTTTAAATTATTTGAGTTTTATTATCCTCTTGTATACCCTTTAAAAATCTTTTTTCTCAATTCCATTTTTATCTAATTTAGACAGATTATTATTCACAATTATGGCATATGGTATTTTTCATCTCCATTGATGGTGGACATTGTTGGCGTTAAATTAATCTTTTCCTTCACTCTATGTCTTCCCTTCAATTTTATTTAATCCACAATATTTATTCATTGCTAGAAGTTCCCCCCCCCCTTCAATTTGCTATATCTTTTCCTTTTCTCTAAGTTTCCTTTGGCAACCTAATGCTGCCTTTTTAAAGGAAGATATTGGGAGTTTCAGGTTTTCCTATATCCTTACTCTATTATCTAGTCAGAAGTCAGAAACTTTTATTAAGCTTACCAAATGAAGAATAGGAAAGGTTAAAAATCAGGGAATTGAATAACCATGGGGACAGGGAGAGAATAGAGATTACAAATATACCATTTGTTCTTCTACAAAGTAAGACAATCTCAAATAATTTCTTAGTAATTACTTAATTGACCTGTTATAGAAACTTTTAAAATGTTTATTAGGTTAGAAGTTGGATTTGCCTTTTATTCCACACAGGTAGATTCTTATGACGTGACTGTGGATGAAGAACTTGGAGAGATCCTTCTGATCAAGATTGAAAAACGAAAATATTGGATCCACGATGACTGGTATCTTAAGTATATCACTTTGAAGACTCCCTATGGAGAATACATTGAGTTTCCCTGCTACCGCTGGTTCACTGGGGAGGGTGAAATTGTCCTCCGAGATGGGAGAGGTGAGTACCAGAAGACTTATTTTAAGGGCCTGGATTACAATGTAGATATGTGCTGAGGGATGCTGTACCTACCAGAGAACCAAGATCATAGGAAGCAAGAGATTTTAGGCATTTTGTCCAAGACCACCATTTTGAAAGCAAGGAGAGCCAGAGGAGCCAAATGACTAGCCCCAAAACATACAAATAGTCGATTAGTAGAGCAGGAATCTGAATTAAGGTCCTTGGACTCCAGGTTCTATTGCGTGAGGCCTTTGGTTCCCAGTAGCTCAGTGCCCTATGAATATGTATATCCTAGATCTAGTTGTTGTGTTTGTATCTGGGCTGAAAAAACACCTTTTGCTCTTCTGAGTCAGCATAGCTTCTCAAGATCATCAAAACCGTTTTTATTAGCTTCTTGGGCAGCTGGGAACAGGTCACTAAGTGAATATGAGACCCCAAGACTCTGCACCATGAGAGTCAATCTCTGAGCCTCTATTTCCTCAACTTTAAAATAAGGGATTTCCACCAGAGATCTCCAAGGACCCTCCCAACTCTAAGCTTGTGAACTTATGAATATTAGTGATCCAGAGAGAATCTGCCTAATTGAATGTGATTCCCTCTGGTTGCTTCAATACTTGTCTTCTCCATATTCTTTCACAGCAAAGTTGGCTCGAGATGACCAAATTCACATCCTCAAGCAGCACAGACGCAAAGAACTGGAAACACGGCAGAAACTCTATCGGTGAGTTATGGCATGGAAACAGTCTGATGGGGTGATCCCAGTTCTTGCTCATGCCCTCTCCAGACTGATTGCACATTACAGTCCGTTCTCTGTATGGGACATTTCAGCTCTTGGCCCCAGGCCTCGGTACTTACTCCCTTCTCGACTCCCCCTCGAAGCACTCCAAGCTTCCTTCAAAGCTCAGCTCAACTGTTGCCTTCTACAAGAAGCCTATCTTACTCTTCTCCTTCCTCCAGATCCCTGTATTATTGGCTGCCTCTCCTTATGAAATTATTTTCTTTCATATTTAATTTTCTGTGTATCTGTTATCTCCCTGAAGCTTCATGAGGACAGAGACGTCCATCTTTTAGTTTGGATCCTTCATATCTAAGTACTTGGCATAGGTAGGTGTTTAATAAATGCTGATTAAATTGGCTTCTGAATGTGAGCAGCTGTTCTGGTCATAAACATCCCTTTACAGAGTTTCTATGACTTTTTCTGCTTTCATGTTACCATGGAATGAGCTCAGTGGCTGGCTTGCTCTTTCCCCACTTCCCATCTCATGTCTTACCACTAGATAGATGAAAATGTGGGAGGAAAGAAAGGGATTCAACAGAACCACATAACTACCCTATTGGCCCCTGGGAAAGGAGGAGGTATCTTGACCTTGGGGCAGGGTAAGCACTCAATTCCTCAGACCTGCCTGCTGTAATCCCCCCAAGATGAGACCTGGCTAGAGAAAAAGATATTTCTCCCTGCAGCAGGAAATAGATCAGATTCATCCTTTTCCTAAGTTCTCTTTATCTTAGCTGAAATTAGAAATATTTAGCTCAGCTGTGAATAAGTGATTCCTTTATGGGCACAGCTTGCTATTAGAGCCCCAACAAGCTGTGTGGCAAACAGCTGTTGGGCCTGCTAAGGGGAAGTTGCCACTGGGAGAGGTTCCCAGAACTCTTTCTGAAGAGGGTGGGGAAAGACTGGTCTTCCATTACATGAGTTGGCTTTGATTCATCAGAATAACTATGGTATCCCAGGGAAAGATAAATATAGACAAATATGATTAAGAGACTGATCAATTGATTCAATCACAATGGGACATGAAGAGAAGACCAAGCCCAAATAAAGGTCGTCATAGTCTTGAGCAAATGCTCAATGGACTTCCATTTTCCTGAAAAAGAGTTTTCTAATAGAGCCAGAATTTACTCAAAGACTATGATGACCTTAATTTAGGCTTGGTCTTTTCTAAAAGAACCAGAATTTACTCAAAGACTATGATGACTTTAATTTAGGTTTGGTCTTCTCTTCATGTTCCACTGTGCTTGACTCAACTTTAACTCTACTGTGGCTACCCCTCAGGTGTTATATTTTTGTTTTTCTCTCTCCTCTGCACCTGTCACCTCATGTCATTGCTATTGTCCTAGTTAGATGAACAAAAAGAAATTGATAAAGTGGTGGGTTTCCAGAAGGGGCAATCCAACTGGGACTTGCTATGTAGAGATTGATGATATTTTAGATGAACAAGTAGAAAGTGGATAAGATGGTGGGTCTCTAGAAGGGATTACCCAGCTGGTAAAAAATCCTGGGACCTGCTAGGCAGAGACTGATGATATTTTTGATGAACAAGTAGAAATTGACAAGATGGTGGGTCTCCAGAAGAGGCCACCCAGCTGGTAAAGGACCTTAGGACCTGCTATGAGAGACTGATGATGTTTAGGCTGAAAAAGAGATGACTGAAGTAGGAATAGAATCATAAAGATGGAGGGAAATCTCAGAAGCTATTGGAAGAAAACCTTCTAGAGTATATATGACAACTTGTCATTCAGCTTTTGCCTTGGAACTTTCAGTGATGAGAAACCTTCTGTCTCCCACAGAAGTCCATTCCATTTTGGGGGTAGTTCTAATTGTTAGGAAGTTGTTTTCTCTCTTTTTTTTTTTTTTAACTGAAATCTAAATTTTTCTCTGTCACTTCTGCCCATTGGTCCAAGCTCTGCCCTCTAGAACCAAGAGCATATTTAATTATTGTTTCACGAATTCACAGATAGCTATAATGTCCTGACTCTACCATCTGCCTCACCCTAAGCACAGAGAGAAATCAACTGATATTTTCTTCAACTGATATTTTCTTCAACTGATTATATATATATATATATATATATATATATATATATATATACATACATACATACACACACAGCGGAAGAATGGGAAGATAAATGGATTTTGAGTCATATGAATGAGTATTAAATCCCGTCTCTACTATCTACCAGCTGTGTGACCATGTGGATATTATTTAATCTCCCAGTGTCCCAGGTAGCTCTGGCTGCATCAGTAGAAGATTTCCCCATAGCAATACACTTATCCTCCCACCAACAAATACCTTTTAAGGCCTATTTTAATCTATGATCTGATCCTATTATTAAATTTCCATAACACTTATAAGGTTAAATTTGTCTCCTTGAGTTGCAGTCACTCATCCCCTTATTTGCTGCTCACTCTCCATATTTCCACATTGCAGTCCTTGTGTGATTGTGTTTCAAATGAATTTCTGAGCCTCTTTCTTGCCGTTCACCTTCCTACATTTCCATGTCATGTTTTTGTCTCAGCCTGAGAATCTCTTTAAGTTGATACCTACCTGGGTGCCAAACATTCAGGTGTTACTCTGTACAAATCAAGAGATCACCATGATGTCATTGGTTCTCTGAAAGCAAAGGACAAACCACAATAACAATACCTCATATCATTTACTACCAAGACCCTACTACTCTTTAAGATGCAAGTATCACAGAATCATAAAATCTCAGAGATAGACTCAACCTAAAGGCCATCTTATCTATTTCAATCCATGCCCCTAAAACAAGCCTCTGCATAATATATCCGACGATTTCTAAGGTTTCCAAACAAGAGGAACCCATTACTTCCCAAATCAAGTCCACTTCCCTTTCACTGCTAGCCTTCAGTTGCCACCCATCCATCTAGTTTTGCTTTCTAGGACCAAGAAGAACAAGTCTTGACCATTTTCCCAATGGAAGTCCATCAAGTACCTGATAACCAATTATAAGCTCCTTGAGCTCTTTCTCAGATTAGACATCCCCAGTTCTTTCAACCAATTCTGCTCTGGCCTGAGGTGAACATGACTGCTCTCACCAAAACAACTTACCCCCAGGGCCTTCATTGCCTTTTGAAAATTTTTCTAACTTGGATTGAATCTCAGGCATCCACTTAAACACACAAAGAATTTTTCCCTTTTAGCCTCTCTCTATATATGTTAGTTACATCTTCCCTTGCATTTTCAAATGTCTTCTCAATTTTTTTTCTACTTTTGGTTGCTTCCTCTTTGGATTGTTTATCCATCATATCATGTTTCCTTCTTTCCATTTAGATTTTAATTAAGGAAGGCCTAAATTTTGCACTGTTAGCAAAAAAATTCTTTAAAAAATCCTTAGATATCTGGAAGTAAATATAGTGCTGTGAAGTGAAATAACAACTGGGGAGATTTGTGGTTTAAGGGAAGACTATTCATATAAGAAAGCCAAGACAGACAGACACAACTATTGATTTTTTAAATCAGACTTATGATTTTGTTGATAGAAGAAGCTCCCTCCCAGTAAGAAACTGCCTCTATTAATGCAAAGCAATACCTGCTCCTAAACTTCTAGTCTTGAGAGTTATCTGGAGTTAAGTGACTTAACAAGGTTTATACAGCTAATATGTATCAAAGGCAGGTTGTCTTTCTGACTCAAAAATTAGTTCTTTATCTATTATATCCTTCTCTGGCCATTTATTAACTCCATAACATTTTTCCCCTAATGTGTAAAAATGCAAACTCTTAGATGTTACAGCATACTCCAACAGAAAGAATATTAGCCTTGGAGTCTTGAGATCTGAATTCTAATTCTGACTCTGCCGATTACAATCTGTATCACCTTGGACAGTTCCCTTAGATTAGTCAAAAATACTGAGGATGTTCACCCTGAAGAGAAGATATGGTGGGGGGCGGGGGAACCTTCAAGTATTTGAAAGATTGTTTCACAGCATGCATAAGGATGAAATTTGTTCTTCTTGGCCATGGGGTATGTGGGACTAGGAGAGATGAGGGAGAAGAGAAGGTTTCAAGATGGTACACTTAAACTTGATATAGGAAGGAACTTCAATAATTAGAACTAGCCAAAACTAGAATGGGCTGCTTCAATAGAGAGTGAGTTCTTTATTACTGGAGGTCTTAAAATAAATACTGGATGACTTCTGGTCATAGAGGGGAGGCTTATTCAAATATGGATATTCATGGCTGCTGAAAACACTTTCAGGTCTGAGGTTCTATGGTTCTAGATGTATATTCTTGGCTCATGCCCTATGCACTATACTTGTGAGTAGAACTCAGCAAGGTTAGACAGTACAGAAAGCAAGGGGAACTTCCTTCCCTCAGTCAACTTCACTCTCGTAGGGGAGACATACTTCTTAAGGATGTGTGTAGTAAATATGAGGTTGAGGCACAAAAAGCTGTTGGAGAAGAGTGGTTGGGAATGGCTTCATGTAGGATGTGAACTTTGAGCCGATTCTTGAAAGAAACTAGAGATACTAAGAGGCAGAGATGAGACGGGAGCACATTTCAGGAAGCTTTTTGCAAGTAGCTTGACTGAAAAAGCAAAAAAAAAAAAAAAAAAAAAAAGACTAGATGGATATAGTTATAATCAAAGCGTGATAGTAGAGTTTAGGGAAGGTTTTGTTTTTATGGATAAGGAAGATGGGCACATTTGAAAGCAGTAGAGAAAAAAAATAAGTTTATAGGAAGAGAATGAATATTAGAGAGGATGTAATGATAGACATGGCATTATTCTGGAAAAGAAAAAAGGACTTAAAGGTACATGTAAATGGATAAGGACACAAGGACACATCTTACTGTCAGATGCTAGGGGAAAGGAAGAAATTAGAGGATGGTTTCAGGGGGTTTTGAGATAAGAGAGAAATCTTACACTGAATATCTTCACTTTTATCAAGAAAGAGGTGAGCACTTCAACCGAGGTGGGGTGAACTATGGCAAGATTAAAGAGAAAAAAAGTAGACTTGGAAAACCTTTTTTTGGAATGTGACTCAAGTAACCAAATTGGAAGGATTGCCTTGCTTTGGTGAGGGTCCAGATGATGGTAGTTAGCATGAATTATTAACATAACCAATTAACATTCAGTAGTAGATTCATAGGAACAGAGGAAATGAATAGTTTTGTGTGGGTTGAATTATGAACAAGGGATGAGCTGTGATTGTACAAAGGGCAAAGGGATTCTAAAATAGAGGACAAAAATAGAGCTGAGTTGGCTAACTGTAGAATCAAGATTGGAGAAGAGAAGAGTGAAGTCAGAACAGGGATAAGTTAAGTTGTTGAGAAACACTGAGGAGAAAAGGGATTGGAGATTGTCAGGGATCATCACTCCAACAATCAGGGTGAAGAATGGGTTTAGGAGGTGAGAGATCAGAGAGAGATGGAATAGGAAGCTATAGTCAGGGAGTAGAATATCAGTTTTAAATTTTAAAAATTAGTAAGAAGTTAATTAACAAAAATTGTGGGTGATAGTAAGATATAGAACACAATAATGATTTAGGTGTGATTGAAGAATTGTGATATTGGGGAATTTGAAAGAACACCAGTATGGATATTGAAGTCCCCTAAAATAAATGGTAGGAGTTGGGAAGAAAAAAAAAAAAAGCAGTGAGTCAAGTCCTTAACTTGAGAAAGGAGGGAAAATGGTCTTGGGACCAGTAGACAATCATCATCAAAACCTACATTAGGTAAGAATACTGTGATCAATATTGGTACTATCTAGAAAAACTAGAGAGGTAGGTTGGAGCCAGATAGTGAAGGGCTTTACATCCTAGATATTTGATCTTAGAAATAAGAGGGAGCCACTGAAGTTTATGGAGTAGTCAGACCTGGTCAAATCTGTGCGCTAAGAAAATCACTTTAGCACATGTCATTTCATTCTTTTCATTAATAGTTTCCCTTGAACTTCTCTACAATCTCTCAGTTTTGTTTTGTTTCTTTTTCCTTCTCAGGTGGATGGAGTGGAACCCTGGATTCCCCTTAAGCATCGATGCCAAATATCACAGTGATTTACCACGAGACATTCAGTTTGATAGTGAGAAAGGAGTGGACTTTGTTCTAAACTACTCCAAAGCGTAAGTCTCTGTGCCAAAGAGCTTGACAATAGCAACTCAGGCTGCAAATTCGGGGAAGAACCCATTTCTTTTTATTTATAAACAGTTGGCTTTTTGAAAGCCAGCTGAACTGGGCAATGGTCTTAGTCTTCAGGAAGAATGAATCCAGTAGATCAGTCCTTCAGAGAAAACTTATAGGCTGGTCTGTAAGAAAATAGGTACCTGAAACTATATCTTTAATATTCTCAACCATATTCACTTAGTATCTGTGGCTTGGTTAGCAAAGCTAAGCCTCCTTCAATCTGCCCTCAAAACAAACACATAAAAACAACCAAAAGGGGATTCTGGCCTCTGCCTTGAGGTAGCATGAGCTTATGAAACTGTGGCACCACATACCCACTTCAGTTTTGTACTAAACTGATTCTTTTGAGTATCAAAAAATGGTATTGATTTTTAGTCTTTACATCACCTGTTTTCCAATTTGTTACTTTTTCTTTCCCCTCTCTGGAATAAAAAACAAGGAATAAAGGAATTAAAAAAAAAAGAGGAATGAAAGCAAGGAATGAAAAAGACAAGATATAAGGCAACAAGCATTTACTAAACAGTTATCTATGTGTTAGGCACTGGGCTAAGCTCTAGAAATACAAATACAAACAAAAAAGAAAGTTCCTGTCCTCAAAAAGCTTTCAATCTGATGGGAGAAGACAAACATACAAAAAGGAACTGAACAGCTCAGAGGATAAGACAGAAAAAGGTATTTGTTTTAGGGAAATGGTGTCAAAGTCTGGGAAATAGCACAGCAGGGAGAGGAATGAAGTATGGATGTTCTGGGCCCATGAAAACCCCAAAAGGACTTCACCAATGGGAGAAAAGCAGAAGGATGTTCTAGGATAAAAAGGTTCCAGATATTGGAAAAACATCTACAGGGAGAAGGAAACCGAGACACAGTGGTGAAGATCACAGAGCAGGGGCAGGAAGGAAGGGACAAAACATCAAAAAAAAAAAACAAAACTCATCAATGTATCACCAAATTCAACATTAAATTTAGTGATTTCCATATCCATAGTCTTCTACTTCTGCAAAGAAAAAGTGGGAGCATTCTTCTGTCCGTCTTTGATTTGGGATCAAGCTTGGTCATTATAAGTTGGTGGCAATCCATTTCTGTGGTTTTACTGTTGTTCTTTCCAGTAGTCATGGTATACATTATGTTCCTGGTTCTGCTTATGTTACTCTGCATCAGTTCATATAATCTGTAGGATATTGTACATGATTAGTTAGGCAAGGTTGCCCCCCTTAAGTCTTTTTATTGTTAATATATTCATCTATCTATATATTTATATAGATAGATGATAAATAGATGGGTGGATGATAGATATATGGATGAATGGATAGATGGATACATACATGGACGGATAGATACATAGATAGGTACATAGATAGATATGGACAGATGGATGGATGTATAGACAGACAGATAGAAGTCACTTGCAACTATACCATAATCCTTCTGAACTCTCAAAATCGACCAAAAAAAATCAACCATGACTAACATCACATCACAACAGTTCCCACCTAGCAACTAGGGAAGAGATGTCCATAGCATCCACCCATGACATGTGATCTATTTAGCCACTGGAGTAGTTCCCTTCTGATCCTTCTCCTAGAGTGGCAGCCTCATAAGCCCTGGAGATGGAATTCTCCCTTCCCTTTCCCACCAGGCTATGTCCAGGTGAAAGTTAGAAAAAAAATTAGTCTCTCAACCTCCACTAAGCCACACTTGCCCTGAGCTTGCCCCAGGAGGCCCTATCACCTGGAACACATGGTGCCTTGCTGGGAATTCTTCTACTTGGCCACTTCTGGACAGGATTTCCAAATCCATGCTTATATCTCTTAGCTCTGGATCTATGTTCCAAGGTCCCAGGGCTCAGCTCATACACATAATGACCATGTAATAATTCATAGTATAGTATAGGGCACTGAACATGGAATAGGAAAGAAATGGGTTTAAATCCCATCACATACTTACTAGCGAGGTGATCCTTGGCAAATCACTTGGCTTGTCTCAGTCCCAGTTTCTTCATCTGTAATAATATCTTGCATAACACTAAGATTTGCTATGTGCTTTATGTATGTTATTTCATTTGATCCTCACAACAATCCTAGGAGGCAGGTTCTGTTGGTAATTCCCATTTTACAGATGGGGAAACCGAGACTGAAAGATTAAAAGATTACCTAGAGTCTCACAATTAGTCTGAGGCAAGATTTTATCTTAAGTCTTGACTCCCTGTCTAGCTCTCTCTAAATTGTCACCAAGCTACAGTTCTCTCTTCCATATCGTGACTTTTCCCATTGTGGTTTTGATATATGGCAAGTTGGCATAAGAAATTAAATGGGAATGTGGGGGGAGTTTTATGGTAAGCCACAGATGATACAGGCCAGAAGATGACACAAAACATTAAAAAATATATGTATATCATCGTAGAATATCAACATTTTGTCTTTTGATACCATAAATATACATAATTTCTTTTTTTAAAGTTAAAATAAATAAAAAGCTAAAATTTGTCAAAAGAAAGTAAAAGCCAGCAGACAACAAACAGACAAAGAAAGGCTAGAAATGTAAAGATAAACTAAAAAGTATAGTAAGTCATAAATGCACAAAACATATGTACTGTTGTGTGTAATATTACCTTTTAGTATGTATTTTAATGTTTATAACATAAATGAACAGCTACACAATTTTTTATTAAAATAATTTGTAGCAAAAAAAAAAAAAAACTTTAGTTCTATGCACTGATTTGGGAATGCAAGGCGTGTTTATGGCCATCTCTCATGTGACATCTTGTAATTATCTCGCGATGATCTTTACATCTTGGGTTTCTCCCATTTGGAACACAATATGTAACTTTGCTTTACCTTTGGTAGACCTTTTCTTCTCTTCTTGTGAGAGGATAATGGTGACTCAAGGAGACTGAGAGGTAGTTGCTGTTCTCTGACCTCCCTCAGAAGCCGTTGCATTGTCTGACCTCTTTCCTCCTCCTTCTGCCTCCAATTTATTTTCCCAGTCCACAAGCAACACCTGTGTGAAGGCTGCTTTGCAACGCCTTCAGATGTTCACAGCTGTAGAGGCTCTCGGAGAATTGATCTGCCCCTTCACTTAGGCATGGTCCTTAACATTCTCCTATCTTGTGTCATTTAAATATCATAAACTCTATTAAAATTATGGGTCCCAAGAGTAGTATTCCTGGTGATTCAGAAAGTGTACTTTTTCATGTAGTATTTTTACTTAACATTAACCTATTCTATAACTCTTAAGATATCCAAAAAAGGGGAAAGGACCTATCTGTACAAAAATATTTATAGCAGCTCCTTGTGGTAGCTAAGAATTGGAAATCAAAGGTATGCTCACCAATCTGGAGACTGCTGAACACGTTCCGGCCTATGATTGTGATGGGATATTATTTTTATAAGAAATGACACACCAGCCCTGAAGTCAGGACCACTTGAGTTCAAATCTGGTGTCAGATATTTAAAATTTTCTGGCTGTGTGATCCTAGGCAAGTAACTTAGTTGCCTCAGAGAAAGAAAGAGAGAGAGAGAGAGAGAGAGAGAGAGAGAGAGGGAGGGAGGAAGGAAGAAAAGAAGGAAGGAAGGAAGGAAGGAAAGAAGGAAGGAAGGAAGGAAGGAAGGAAGGAAGGAAGAAAGGAAAAGAAAGAAAGGAAAAGAAAGAAAGAAAGAAATGACAAATAGGATGATTTCAGGAAAACCTGGAAAAGTTTCCATGAACTGATGCATAGTGAAATGAATAGACCAAGGATAATGTTGTACAGTAACAGCAATATTGTTTGACGAAGAGCTCTGAGTAACTTAGTTATTCTCAGTAATACAATAACCTAAAATAATCCCAAAGAACTAATGATGAACCATATATGTGCTATATGCATCCAGACAAAAAACTGATATTGACTGAATATTGACTGATTGATTGATTGAATTGACTCAAGCATACCATTTTTTACTTTCTTCATTTCTTTTTCTTTTATTCAAGTCTTTTGCACAAAATGACTAATATGGAAATGTTTTACATAATTGTAAAGAAAAAATTGGCTTACATATAGCCTATGACCAAAATCCAAATTTTACAGTAAGGTACTGTAAACATCCCATAAAAGAAAAAATTCAGACTTCCGTGGTATGAGGGGGAGAACAAAAACTTTTACATGAATTTTCTAGATTGAGAGTACCAGCACCCCTAAATCACCCCCTATACACAATGTGGAAGGGAGTACTTTTTTTGAGTTTATGGAAATCTTTGTATTCTCTTTTTTTAATTTTTAAAGTTTTTTTTCAAAATATATGCACGGATAATTTGACAACATTGACCCCCTTGTGTCTTCGGATTTTCTCCTTCTTCCCCCCACCCTCTCCTCTAGATGACAAGCAATCCAATATATGTTCAACATATTAAAATATATGATAACTGTACTTCTTGCTGTAAAATGAGTGGCTTAGACTAGATAATCTCTAAGGTCCCTTCTAGTGCTAAATTGATAATTTATCTTTGATAATCCTTATTCTATGATCACTAATAGGATGACAGGCATTCAGAGCAGGCAATATGGCACAGTAAATAGGGAACTGGACTTGGAGTTGGAAAGATCTGAGTTCCAATTCAATCTCAGCCCTTATTAAGCTGTGGGATGTCCTTTCACTTCTTTCTGCCTCAGTTTCCCCTTCTGTATAATAAGAAGAATAACAGTACTTGTCTCCCAGGGATGTATGTTGTGAGGATCAAAGCAGATCATGCATGCAAAGTGCTTTGTAAACCCTCCAAACTATCTAATTGTTCACTCTTGTTATTATCGTCTCAATGTGGGAGTCATTAAACTGATCACACTTCTTGTAACAGCTTTCACATAGACAACTCAGTTGAACAAAATATTATTAAAAATCTATCTGTCACTATATTGGTAGAGCACTTTAAAATTGACAAAATTCTGTCACCACAACAACCTTGTAGGGCAGATAAATAGTGAAAATATTACCTTCATTTTACAGAATAGGAAACTGAGTCTGGGATCGGGGAACTTGTCTAAGGTCATGTAGGTAATAGTTGACAGAACCAGGGTATGAGGTTAAGCCTTTTGTGCACAAATGGCTGTGCCAGGAACCCAAGAGAATATGAAAAGATTTCTAAGGTCTTGTTCTTCAAGAACTTATACTCTAGTACAGAGATAGCAGACCAAGAGTTGGGAGGATGTTGTCAGTTATCCCTACACTGATCCAAGATAGAGCATAAGGCACAGGTGCTGACCAAGTGTGCTCTGAGCAAGGACGATTTATTTCCAGCTGTGGGAGATGCAATCCAAGCTGGGTCTTTAAGGGGAGAGAAAAAAAGGAAGCCAAGGATAGACCGGCGACAGAAAGAGGAAGGGAATGGAGATCGGCACTTTGTAAATGTTGAATTTGTCAGCAACATCTGTTTGCTTGGAATCCTGAGATGACTTTTCCGTGTTTAAAGAAGTTGACTAGAATCCTCATGGCATGGCAGAAGTATCCTGCATAAAGCAGGATAAATGGGGCTGGGCCATCAAATGAATCATGGGATGAGAGAGAAATTTAGAACTGAATAACCACCAACAGATGAAAATATTCCAATACACAAAGGAGAAAGACATTTGTGTAAGACTGGGAACTGCTGTTGTATAGAGTTAATTTTCTTTAAGTATGTAAAATTTAGCAAGATGGTAACAAAATTGCTCTGATTATCTTGCTTTCTGACTTGCTTTTGATTTTAAGAGCAATCTAAAAATAAATTTCTTTTATGCCTTTTGTTTTCACATTACACACATTTCCCAATTCTACCTCATCCACATCTTCCTCACAGCAAGGAAGAGAATTATAACAATTTTAAAAAATAACAATTCACCAAAAGTAAACAATATGTCAAAAAGTCTTCTGTGTTCCTCAGCCATAATCTTCTACACTGCAAAGAAGCAGAAAGCCCCTGCAAATCTCTTCTGGCCCTTGTTATTTAGTCACAATATTTCTACAGCTTTCAGTTTAACATATTTTATTGTTGTTTTCATTTCTATAGTCATGGTCATTGTGTGGATTGTTGATGATTAATTTCACTTTCACATTTCCCTTAAGTCTTCCCATGTTTTTTCTGTATTCATAATGTTTACATTCTTACAGCCCAATAATATTTGATTTATAATGTTTGATGTATTACAACTTGTTCAGCCATTCGCCAACTGAAGAGCATCCACTTTGGTGGGGAAGGGGGGTGGGGGTAGTTCTTTGTTGCCAGAAAAGGTGCTGCTATGAATGAATATTTGGATGTATATGAGATCTTTCATAAGTTTCAAATTGCTTTTCAAAATGATTCGACCAGCTCATATATCCATCAAGAGAACATTAATAGGGGCAGCTAGGTGGTGAGTGGGTAGAGCACCAGACCTGAAATCAGAAGCACCTGAGTTCAAATCTGCCCTCAGACATTTAACACTTCCTAGCTGTGTGATCCTGGGCAAGTCATTTAACCCCAATTGCCTCAGCAGAAAATAAAAAGAATCCTTTCCTCTAGCTGCCTTCTTTCCTTGATCTCAGTGCCAGATGACTTAAAAATTATTTTAATGATCCACTTGCTGACCAAATATAGCTTAGACCCCTCACCCTTACATTCAAGGCCCTCAGAGAGAGACAACATGATACTAAGGAAAGAGTTTTGATCTGAAATTAGGGGATCTGGGTTTAAATCTGGCCTCTTTGACTTTTTACCTGGGTGACTTTCTCGTGTATAAATGGAGAGGATTAGACTAGATGAATCCTAAAGTCCTTTTTAGTTCTAAATCTATATTTCTATGTTCAATCTGTTTACATTCAAATTGGGGAGATGTGTGTGTTTCCTCAGTATATTATCAGCATCAAGTCTCATAGAAGGACTTGAATTTGCCAGAGGGTTTGAGACTAGTTTTTTATGTTTTGACAATCTTAAAAGAATGAAAAAGGATAAGAAAAAAAGTATATTAGGAAGGGGAGAAGAAAGAGGAAAGATTGGTAAAATTAAATCACACAATTAGGGTGTACAACTGGTCAAAAATGGGAAGAATATACACCCAAAGTTAGGTACAGAAATACATTTTACTCAACAGGAAAACAAAAAGGGAAAGTAGAAAGAAGAGAATAAGAGAGAGGGTAGGTTAAGGAGAGGGTGGGATTACTCCTAAGCAAATAAAAATCTAACTAGAGTGAAGATTTCAAAGAGGTACTTTAAGAAAAAAAAGAATAGAGACCTGTTATTTGACTCTGGAGCAAAGAAAAAGTATAAGCGAACAGGATAGAGGAAAATATATAGTTAATTTTCATAATTGTGAATGTGAATGGGATGAACGCGCTCATGAAATTGAATAGCAGAATGCAATAAAATATGTTGTTTAGAAAAAATACAAACAGAAAAATGCACACAAAGGTAAAATAAAGGACTGGAATAAAATTCTGTATTAATTGAAGTATAAAACAAAAGGCAGGTAGCAGTAATAATTTTAAACAAGACAATAGCAAAAATAGTCTTAAAGCAACAAGACTACATTTTTTTCTGAAACCATAGACAATGAATTAATATTAATACTAACCATATATGCACTGAGTGGTTTAGTACCCAATTACTTAAAAAAAACATTAAATGAGTTTCAGGGAAAAAACAACAAAGGTATGGTAGAGAGGGACTTCAATATATTCCCTCTGAGACCCAGATAAATTTAACTAAAAAACAAACAAAAAGCAAAAGAGAACCTAAATAGAATTTTATAAAAATTAGATATGATAAACCTCTGGAGAATAATAAATCAGAATTTAAAGGAGTATGAGTATAAAAATTTTTCAGCTGTACCTGACAATATCCCAAAAATTGGCCGTAAAAACCACAGCTAAGTGAAGAAAAGCAGAGATAGTAAATATATTTATTATAGATCACTATGCAACAAAAATATACTTACTAAAGGGTCACTGATGAAATAATTAAAAATGATTGGGGACCAAATAATTTAATTCTAAAGAATGGATGAGTCAAAGAGCAAATCATAGAAACAATAATTTCATTTAAAAAGTGACAACTGTGAGATAACATACAGAAACTTCCAGCCAGATTAGTCTTCATGGTAAAAATTTATAACTCTAACATTTTCATCAATCAAAGAGTGAAAGAACAGGTCAACAAATTGACTGTGCAGTTAAAGTTAATCTAGAAAATGAACAAATTAAACCGTTTTCCAATTAGATACCAAAAGAGATATCCTGAAATTCAAGGAGATAAATAAAAAAATCTGTCGAATTAATAAATAAAATTAGGTGGTGGTTTGTTGGGAGTGAGGAAGAAATTACCCAAAAGACAATTTGATTTTTTTTTAAAAAAGATTTATAGAGGAGAGAAGGGAAGGTGATCAAGGACAGACTTCCGCCGGAAAGGATAAGTAAAGAGAAAAATACAAGGAGCTTAGTAGGTAGTTGTTGGATTTACCAAAAATATCTGGTTGCTAGTATTAAGTTAAACTTGGTATTGTTTAGTCAAACTTCACGTTGATGTGTTTGGGACTACAACTTTTTCTTTTCTTTGTTGCTCAGGCAACTGGGGTTAAGTGACTTACCCAGGGTCACACAGCTAGGAAATGTTAAGTGTCTGAGACCAGATTTGAACCCAGGTCCTCCTGACTTCAGGGCCAGTGCTCTATCCACTGCACCTCCTAATTGCCCCCAACTACAACTTTTTAATAGAGATATCTAAAGTAGTTATGATATAGTAAAATTGGAGCCCAGGTGTCCTGATTGGTGATACTGACCTATATTTGGCCAGCCTTGGACCCAATCATGCTCTTTTATCCTGGCCCTTTCCTATTCCACTTTCACTTTGTGCTCTGGGAACTATAATCAGACCAGTAGTATGACATTTGCATTCTTCCTGGAAAGAATTTGTCAATGGATTGCCCCATGGCTCCACCACCACCACCACCACCCCCCGTCTCTGTGGCTCCCTAGACCAAAGTCCCCCTCTTTGGCTACAATCCCATACATGTGTTGCCTTTCCTCTATCTTGCTTTTGTATTTGTATGCATTAAAATCTACAAAAATGCTTTTTCATTCACTTAACCACTCATTCATTCATAGAGCACAGAACTAGTTGAAGGCATATTATCACTGGCAGAAAGCGAATGACACGCCATATGTACGTGGAATGTACCCTCACGTATGCTTTGGCATCTGGAGACACAGCCATGGGTGTTGTGGATGCTCATTTCACTCTGGGAGTATATTGCAGGGGTGCCACGGTGCCATATGTCTCACTAGCTTTGCCAGTTGCATCGCCGATGGATCCAGCCCTAAGGTATTCTATCTGGTGGAGGACAGTGTTGGACACAGTGGAGGAACAGGAAAGCTCTTCTAAGTGGCCGCTGAAGGCTTTATGGAACGTAAGCTTCTTAAGAGAAGAGCTGTTGAAGATTTTTATCCTCAGTACATAATAAGTGTTTACTAATTGGTTGGTTATTTTAAAATCAACTCTCAACGGGCAGCATTAATGGGCTCCTTGGGCCACATCTCACAATGTGTCATTTTAGTTCCTATAGCTGCGGCGGAACTGAGCTCATGACCAGAGGTTCCTGTTTTTTAGGCTCATGCTGATCTCTCTGATTTGGAACCCCAGTATCCTCCACCCTCACTGTCTGCAAGGACAGTGGGATGTGGTTTTATGATCTCTGCATTTTGGGCTTTTTGTTTTCAGAGGTTGGTGTTTTGTTCCCAAGTGATGAGGCCAGGAATCGAAAACATCCCCTTCCTTATGTGGGGTGGTTTGTACCACAGAGAAGGTCACAGAATCACAGAGTCTGAAAGCCTGGAGTAGGGAGTGGGGTGCCATCTTGAAATGAATCAGTCTTTTTTTTTTTTTTTAAATATAGTGGGCAGGTGTTCATCTGGCCTGGGATCTCTAGTAAGGAGAAACGCACTTCACTATAAAGAGCACCATCTAGGGAGTCACAGGACCTGAGTGCAAATCCTATCTTGGCCACTTCTTGTGGATTGGTAAAATTAAATTATACAATTAGGGTGTACAACTGGTCAAAAATGGGAAGAATACACACCCAAAGTTAGGTACAGAAATACATTTTACTCAACAGGGAAACAAAAAGGGAAAGTAGGAAGAAGAAAATAAGAGAGAGGGTAGGTTAAGGAGAAGGTAAATCTCAACCTCTCTGAGTTTCAATTTTTTCATCTTTAAGATGAGGCGGTTGACCTAGAGAGCCGCAGAGGATCCTTACAGCTCTAGACCTTAGATCCTATGATCTTCCTTCCCAAGGCTTCTCATTCTATTATGGGGCAGCTCTAATTATTTAGAATTGTTTTTTCTTATTTTGAGATAAAATCTTCCCCTTGGTGTTGACCTTCTCCAATCCCATCTCACCAACCCTTCATTGCCTTTGCTTCCTAGGTCTATTCTTTAAAGCTGGATAGAAATAATTGTGAGCAGCTAGGGGCATAGTGGGTAAAGCATCAGGCCTGGAATCAGGAAGGTGCATCTTCATGAATTAAAATCTGACCTCAGACACTTACTAGCTGTGTGACCCTGGGCAAGTCACCTAACCCTGTTCACCTCAGTTTCCTCATCTGTAAAATAAGGTGGAGAAGGAAATGGCAGACTACTATGGGGTCACAGAGGGTTGGACATGACTGAAAAATGATTCAACAATAAGTAATAGCTGAATTCCTTCTAGGATCATAGGTTTGGAGATTTAGAACTGGAAAGGATGTCCAAACTTTTCATTTTACAGATGAAAAGTCACAGTCTCAAATAGGCTGAGCTATTTTCCCAAGATCACACAGATAACAAGTGACAGAATTTGCCTCCAGATCCAGCCCTCAGTTTCCTTGGATTCTGACTTCAAGAAATTTATGGCTTGGGAAGTAAGATAAAAAACTCACAAATAACTGTAATGTAATTACCTCCAGAGAGGTAGGGACCATGTGCTATAGAGTTTCAGGAGTCTCAGCAGTTGAGGATGATGGAGAAAAGTATCTTTAAAGAGTTGAATTTGATATACTTTAACATATTTAACATGTATGGGACTACCTGCCATCTGGGGGAGGGAGTGGGGGGAAGGAGGGGAAAAGTTGGAACAGAAGGTTTTGCAATTGTCAAAGCTGAAAAATTACCCATGCATATATCTTGTAAATAAAAAGCTATAATTTAAAAAAAGAAAGAAAGAAAAAGAGTTGAGTTTGGAGCTAGTGTTGAGGAAGAGACACGATTTCAGCAAATGGAGCTGGGGAAAGGAGAGTGGAGGCAGGGGAGGACAGTATGACTGAGAAACAGCCAGCAATAATGGAATCATAAAATATTAAGCTAGAAGGGACTTTAGAGATCACCTCCTGAAAACTTCCTATATTTCAACATAAATTTTCTTGATACCTTTAAAAAAATGATAGTCATTTCTGGGAATCCCTCCATCCTTCTCTCTTGTTCCTGGAATCAACTCTTCCTTTGAAGGAAAAAAAGGCAAGCAACAACCCCTGGTATGGTGACCATATATGACAATGCATACAGCATCCTATTCCAGAAGTCCCTCGCTTCTCTGCTTTGAGGAGACAGAGTGAGCAAATCTCCCTTGTTCTCTGTAAGGAGCTAAGCCACAGAGAGGTTGAGAAAGTGACACACCCAAGATAACTGTCTGATACTTTTGTCAGTACCTTATACTTTGTTTGGAATAGAGGTGACATTATTAGGAAGTAGGCAGAGATCAGAATCACAGAAGAAATGGAAGAGATATCAGGATTTATTTGTATTATTATTATTATTATCACCTAGTCCCATGCTTTATCTGGCTTGCATCTCACATAGAACATCCCAAATGGGCAGCCATCCAGACTGAAGATCTCCAGGGATGCAAACTCATCACATTCCAAGGCAGCCCATTTCAATCCTATCACAATCCTAAAGGAGAAGAATTCCTTCCTTTTATTCAAGCAAAATCTGCCTTTCGTCCTACGTCTGCTCTTTGGGCAAAACACATTAAATTTCATGCTTTTTGTCCACAACAGACTAGTGCTATGCTGATAAATGGCTGATAAATGTCTAAATTGGCTAGCTCCAAAAAAAATGTGTACACAGCATACTCCACAGTTTAGCCTTTTTCATTAAAATTTTCTTTATCACTCTCTTAAGTCTAGTTAAAACACAAAACAACTAATCAAGCCTTGATTTCTAGATGTGCCAGTTTCTGTGACCTAAATACTCACAATGAAAATTTAATCATCAGTTGTTAGGAGCAGATTCAAACTGTCTCCAGCACATCCTTGTCTACCATTTAAATATAGGAAGACAGAGCATTTCCCCACCTCCAAAACCCCATTCCTTCCTCCCACCTATGACATAGAATCATAGATGTAGAACTCAAAAGGACTTTAAAGACCATTTAACCATTATATTTTACAGAGGAGGAAACTGAGGCACACCAGGATTAAGTGATGCCCAAGGTCACACAACACCAGAGGAACAATTTAAACCCAATCTTCTTTCCACTGACCCCCACCTGGTCTCCAACAAATCCATCAAATCCATGATATGGCCAAGTCTAGTTGGACTCAGATCCCTTGATACCATTAGCCTTGATGAGGCTTGTATTTGCAGCCAGAAGGCATGGATTCCAATCTCAATTTTGTTACTTGCTTAGTATGACCCTGGCTTTGTCATAAGTTCTCTTACCTTCATCTGTAAAATGAGGAATTGAACTTGATGTCTTCTAAGGTTCTACTTCCAAGTCCAAGTGAATGTTATTTTTAAAAGCAAATGTTTTTATTTTTGTCTGCCATATCATACTCTCGACTCTACCAAACCCCTTCTTCTTAGTCTTCCCCCTCCCCGTCTAAAGATCTTAATTCAGTAAGCATTTAATAAGTATCTTTTATGTGCTTGAATATGGAAATATGATGATAAAAATAGTTCCTGCCCTCAAGAAGCTTACATTCGATTGATGTAAAAGGACATACTCTCCATGTCTACCCTATCTGTACTTGTAGCATTAATATTTTCAGCACAAGTCTAGTACTTTCATATTTATTAGATTTAATTTTATTGATTTTTCCGATTGTTAAATGTTTTTTATTATTTTCTCCCTTATAAAATGGGAAGTGGGATGGTCCACCTCAGCCAAACTGGGGCCACTTTTATACAGTGGTGATCCATTGAAGGTTTGCAGCCATGGCGGTTACAACACAAAACCTGGCAAAGCCAGCTTGTGCCCTGGCCACAAGTCACATGGTTACCTTTCTAATAAGTTGTAATATTCTGGTAACTTCCCAAAAGGGAGGGATGTGGTTATTTGGTTTCTTTGACCACTTCTAGCTAGCCAGTACCTGGTTGCAGTGAGTCAGCAGGACTGATAAGAAAACACATCCCAGAAAAGGAAGTTGAGTAAAAAAGACCTTCTTTCCTAAGATAGGAGGATAATGCAAAATATTATATTTTGCATATATAGAGAGATCAGCCTAATCCTCTACCACAGATAAGACAGCCTAGATTGGACCCACCATGAACCTTAAGTCAAGTATGACTGTGTAAAAACACCTCAAAAAGTATCAAATACATTAAGGTAGAATTATTGTTAAAGCATCTCATTTCTATTTGAACTACTGAGCTTTGTGGAGAAAGCCATGAAATTATGATGATTTCATCCACTTTAAATGTATTCTGTCTCATTATATCTGGTCCCTCCGGCTGCCCCATGCTTTTCTGCTCTGCTGCTATCTACTCCAACACTTAAAAGAGTGTCTGGCACATGGCAAGTATTTTATAAGTGTGTGTTGACTCGACTTGCTCGCTTATTATCCAAAGTGACTGCTCCAAATCCTTTCACTTCTCAAATGCCCAATCACATACTGTCTCTAACACATAGAGATGACTTGACCTCTTACATAATTAAAAAGATTGAGGTCATCGGAAAGGAGTTCCTCCATTTCCCCTTCTCCACTCCTCAATGCTTCTCAGTACCACTCATTCCTTTCTCCTTCCTCTCTGGTTAAGAACAAGTAGCCCCTTCAATAATGAGGTGATTCAAGGCAATTCTTATAGACGTGGGATGGCAAATGCCATTCGCATCCAGAGAGAGAATTATGGAGACTGAACATGGATTGAAGCATAGTATTTTCACTTTTTTGTTTATTTGTTTTCTTTCTGTTAGTTCCCCCCACATGCACCTTTTGGTTTGTTTTTTCTTGCACAAAATGACAAATATGGAAATATGTTTAAAAAGTTTGCACATGTCTAATCTCTGTCGAACTGCTTGCTGTCTTGGGGAAGGGGAGGTAAGAGGGAAGGAGAAAAAACTAAAACACAAAGTTTTACAAAAATGAGTATTAAAAACTATCTTTATATGTATTTGATGGGGGGGGGGGGGAATACTATTGGAAAAAAAGAAGTAGTTCTGTTTTTCCCTGAGGCCAGTCCTTTCTGCACTCGATCCCACTCTCTCTTCCATTCTCTATGACCTTCCTTCATACATCTTCTCTTTTCTGTTTTCAATTTCTTTTTCCTTTAGTTTTTCTACTGGCTCCTTTACATCTATTGTTACAAATATAATCAGCTCTCTTCCATAATGACTTTTGGTTTGTTTTTTCTTGCACAAAATGACAAATATGGAAATATGTTTAAAAAGTTTGCACATGTCTAATCTCTGTCGAACTGCTTGCTGTCTTGGGGAAGGGGAGGTAAGAGGGAAGGAGAAAAAACTAAAACACAAAGTTTTACAAAAATGAGTATTAAAAACTATCTTTATATGTATTTGATGGGGGGGGGGGAATACTATTGGAAAAAAAGAAGTAGTTCTGTTTTTCCCTGAGGCCAGTCCTTTCTGCACTCGATCCCACTCTCTCTTCCATTCTCTATGACCTTCCTTCATACATCTTCTCTTTTCTGTTTTCAATTTCTTTTTCCTTTAGTTTTTCTACTGGCTCCTTTACATCTATTGTTACAAATATAATCAGCTCTCTTCCATAAGTTTAGAAAAGGACACAAAATTTAACTGGACAATTGCATTATTCCTACCTTATTAAAGCTGATATGCTCTTTTAAAAACAAGCTGTAAATAATGAAAGTTTAAAATTTCAATTACACTTCTTTTATTCTTTTGTACTGAGTATTTTACTGTCTCTGTTGATAAGTTTCCCAACTTAAAATATATAGTTTTGAAAGTATTGGCAAACCACTATTTATAAACCATCATTTTAATAATATGCTCTAGATTTCTGCTAGGAGCTGAAGTTAGGCTCACTGGCTTATAATTTGCAGGCTCCTTTTTTATCCTTTCCATCCTTCCAACTGCTTTAAAGACATCAGTTTAGCAGTGTTTTAGGACATTGGGATGACATTCATTACATTCATCAAGGATACCCAGCTGTCCCCTTCCTATCTTCTTACATATTTTGGATTCCAGCTCTTTGTTAATATTTTATGTTTGGTTCTTTCCAATCCAAGGATCATTCTCCTTGAAAGAGAAAACAGGAGTAGTTCTACCTTCTCTTATCCATCAGCATTATTCTAACCTACTTGGGCAAGTAGAATTATTGTTAAAGTATCTCATTTGCTATGAAATTATGATTTTTTTCTTTCCTTCCTCTGCTGCCCCCATCATTACAAGAAAGGTTAAGAAACATTCCTAAGACCATGTCTATGTAAATGTCAAAGCTGAAAGGCCACCTCAGGTTCTTTGACTCAAAATCAATGCTTTCCCCATTGTTGTTTCTATTCCTTCCCCATCTGAATTTTTTATTTTTGTATTCAAAATTTTATTATTGAGAGCCTCTCCCTGCCTTTATTACCTTTAAGTTCACTTTCATATAGCTTTGGTGGTTGGGATTCTCTCTTACTTTCTCTTCTCAAAGCCTAGGGTATATATTGGAATATTCCAACTTTACTTTTTTCTGTTATTAATTCTAAGAATCACTTGCCCCTAAAGTTCACATCATTTCTACTTCAGTAACAAGTTCCTTCTTAGTCAGAATTAGTAGTTCCCCTTATTGTTTCTTCTATCTGATGAATAATTGTTCTGTAATCTTGTTGGAAGAGTTAAGATAACAACAGAAATAGCTAGAATATCACTTACTTTTGAGTAAGTTCATTTGAGAGTTACAAAATAAGGTATCATGGTTGGTCTAAAGGAGAAATTCACCCTGAGGTTGTGATCCTGATTATCGCGGTACTATCAACAGAAATAGGGAAATTGGAGGGGGGGGGGGAATGGCAGATATGGAGGACATGATGAGGCAGCTAACAAGGTAGAATGTGAATAAAGTACTGAGCATGGAGTCAGGCTGACCTGAGTTCAAATTCAATTTCAGATACTTACTAGCTGTGTGACTTGAAACAAGTCATTTCACCTTTGTCTGCCTCAGTTTCTTCAGTTGGAATAATAGCATCCACTTCTCAGGTTGTTATGGAGATAGAGTGAAATAATGTTTGCAAAGTGTTTAGCATATTACATGGTACACTATAGGTACTGTGTCAGGAAAGCCAGGTGAAAATATCTAATAAACATTTAGAAATATGGGATTAGAACTCAGGGAGACAGAGCGGCACCCAAAGGAAAGGATCAGGTTTAGAATTATGAAGAGTACCATGTAGGTGTTATTTTTAATACATTTTATTGACATTTTATTTTTACATTGCCTAAATTTCCCACTATCGCTCTCTCCTTCCACATCCCATACAACAAATATTCGTGGTTATTTGTAAAAGAAAAAGAGGAAGAAGGAAAAAAAACCAGCAAAGGCCATTAATACATTAAAAAAAATCTGACAACTTATCTATACCCATGTCCTCAGCTTCCTCATGGACACTTATATAAAAGGGACAAAGGGAGGAGGAACCATCAAAAGAGGTAAAGGAGTGATTAGAGAGGCTGGAGAAACCTGGAAAGGGAGAAGTCAAGGGAGTCAAGGTTATCAAAGGCAGTGGGGTCACTGTTTGGTACCATGGAGAGTTCCAAAAGTGTAAAAAATTAAAAATCCAGAGACTTAGGAGATCATTAGTGACTTTCACAGGATGACAGATCTAGAGGATTTTTATTTTCAATTTCCAAAAGAAGAAACAAAGGTCTCAGAAATTAAGTGACTTGCCCAACATCACATAGGTAGCAGATATCAGATAGGGAATTTGAACTCAGGTTTTTTGATTATAGAATTAGGACCCTTTCCACTGTACCATGTTTCAATAAAGTGATGGTGGAAAGGAGGCAAAAATCACATTACAAGGGTTGAAAAGAGGCAGAGAGAGTAGAATCTTCCTTAGAAGTTTGGTAATAAAGATGAGAGAGGACTTTATAGGATGCTAGCCAGAGAGAATTACATGGTCAAGAGAGTTTTTGTTTACTTTGAATAGAGGAGATCCAAGAATATTCTCGGATTTATCCTTGTGAATTGAATGTAAGAATGTGTGGATTGAATTTGGTTCCCAAGTAATGGGTCATTATGGGGATGAGGGCAAAGATAGCAATTCATCCTGAAATTTTAGTGGGCTGGAAGCTGAATATGTATTAGTGATTGGCAAAAAAAATAATAATAAGTTTAATGCTTTGGTAGATGTACTTTAGGTAGGGAGGCGACAGTCCTGTTGCAACATGTTCTGGTCTGACCACACTTATCATACTGTTTTTAGTTCTGGGAGACACAGTAATAAAGGACTGATAAGCTTCTAAGACTCCAACCATAATGGTGGGAGCTTCAAGGTCAAAACCTATGAAAATAAATAAAATCAAATTTAAACATCAAACTCCATGAGAATTGATGGAAAAGGAAACTTAGGGGACACATTGATCGTTTTCATCAAGTATCTGAAGGACTGTCATAGGAAAGAACAAGTTTGCTAAGCCCCAGAGGGCACAAATAGAAGGCACAGTGGGAAAGTCTAGCTAGAAAAATGGAAAGAAAAGCTTCTTATTAGAAGCTGTCTTAGCTTAGCTCAAATTAGAGCTGTCCATAAGTGGAATAGGTTGCTTTAAATGGATGGAAGACTCCCTTTATTGAAAATCTTCAAGCAAAGACCCAATGACCTGTTGAGTCACTTTTTGTGTAAAGTTGAACTAGATGGTGGCCACATGCAGCTCTAATTCCATATTTGATTCTGAAGATTTTCTTATTAGTTCTTTTCTCTTTCACTGAGGTTAACCATAAAGATTAAAAAAATGGACATGAAATACGTTCTTGACAGCTTCTAATCTTCTGCTGAAGGTCCTTCCTCCAGATATCTGTCCATTGTTCTGTCTGGAGAACCGGCATTAAGATGTCAATTACTTTTGGCTAAAGTTAATTATTTTGCATGGATTAAATAAAGGATTTAAATTATGGAAAACCTTAGAAAACTAGATAGCAGGCAGGAATGTTCTTCCCCTTTTCACTTCTGCCTCCTGCAAGTCCCAAGATTTTGTCCTAACTTCACCGAGAAAGTCCTGAGGGCTGGAGAGTTGATCTCCCATCAATTCCTCCACATTTACCAGTAAATGAATATTGACATGGTAAACCATGTGTTGTGATAAGCATCACAAAACATTGGGAAATAAAAGCAAAAGATAATGCAAAATATACATATATTCCAGTGGATTTTATTGAGATATAGGAGCTGCAGCTGGTTGAAACCAGATGAATGGTGAATTCAAGGAGTAACCAACTGTCAAAGCTTCTTTGGGTATTACCAGTCTTATCTGTCTGACTGCTATTTTCAGCCTCTTTTCTAGCTCATATTCCATACTTTGGTTTCTTAATCTCTTTGTATACTCCAAGGCTCTGCCCTAGCTCTTCTCTTCCCCCTTCACACTTTCTCTCATCTCCAAGTGCTCCTGAAGATTGGAGTGCTGATTGGCTTGAGCTTGTTGACAATCTTTTCTATCCTCATGATTGGTCTTTGAGGAAATTTGGCCCTTGCAAATATTCAAGACCCTCATTGGTCTCACATGTAGGCATCTATTGACTGGGATTGAATCCATGACTCCTAATTAACCTAATTAGGTTAAAAAGTTGGTGACTTTTGGATGATGACTTTCACCAAAGCTGTTGTTACTTCACAGTTCAAGATGCAGGGAGGGAAGACAAAACAAAGCCTTTTGCGGAAATTATAAGGAAAAGAACAGGTTGGCTTTTAGCATATGACCTCATAATAAGGTTTCTAATGGCCACAAAAGTCCACAAAAGAAACTAGTGATTCAACAAGTAGGGGGAAAGGATTACAGTAAGCTATGTTTAATATAAATGTTTCTTCTACTTAAGACAAGCATCTCCCCAAAGGAGGACTACCCTGGCAGTTTCAGTAGAAAATAAGTAATAATAATAACAATCATAAAAACAGTAATAATTCTAATGTAATCCATTTGCTTCACTTGTATGGGGTGAAGGGAATCATATGTTGGTAACATATCAATTACACTTTAAACTGTAGGGATGGATCACAACTGATGACTCAAGACCATCCAAAGCAGTTTCCTTTCTTCAAGACTAAACTCAGGAGTCATGTCCTGTTTTTTTTGTCATTTTGGTCATATTTTACTCTCTGTAACCCCATTTGGGGTTTTCTGGGGAGAGATACTATAGGGGTTTGCCATTTCCTTCTTTGACTCATTTTTACAGATCAGGAAACTGAGGCGAACAGGACTAAGTGATTTGACTTAGTCACATCGGTAATAAGCATCTGAGGTAGGATTTGAACTCTGGTCTGGCTTCTAACCATCTACCCAACAAGGCCAGTCTTGATTCTCTCATCTCCCTCACTGGAACCCTGCCCCCTGGAAATGACTTTGTACTTAATTATCTGTGTATATCTTCCTGTACTTCTTCATTCAAGGCAGAGAAAGTTTCCATTTTAATGTTTGTATCTTACACACAACAGATGTTTAATATATTTTTACTGATTTGCTGCACATCGAGTATGTAACAAGCCTTTAAAAAACAAACCAACCCCAGGTCTGTGGATTTTTTATTGTTTTCAGGAGTTCTTAGTGCACATCTTCCAGCATCAGCTCTGAAACTTAAATGCTTAAGCACCTTAAGAAGGTGCTTTGAGGAACAGCTAGGTGATACAGTGAATACAACACCAGCCCTGAAGTCAGGAGGACCTGAGTTCAAAGTTGGCCTCAGACACTTAACACTTCCTAGCTGGGTGACCCTGGGCAAGTCACTTAACCCCAATCAGCAAAAAAAATAAAATAAAATAAAGAAGAAGAAGGTACTTGGGACACTAAGAGGGCTAAATGATTTACCCAGGACTACTCAGGCTATGTCAGGGCTACAATTTGAACTCAAGTCTTCTGGCTCTGACAGCAGCTTTCTATCTTCTAGCCCTGCTTCTCCATAAATATTAAGCCAAGACTTTTCGGATGCAGAGCTCTGCTTATAAGCCTACTCAAAAACCTAAGCTTGTGGGCAGAAGTTTAAAAGGAAGGCTGAAAGGGGAAGGAAAGGAGGTCCTTTCTGCTGAACTTCCTGTCTTCCTTTCATAGATCCTGGAAGGTACTTCAGAGAGCACCCAGTCCACCCTGAAACTTCCTAGCAACTCACTTTAAAAGATACTTCAAAAGGAGTTCTACAGCTTCTGCTTAAAGACTCCCAGGAACAGGCAAATTTCTACATTAATCTGGAAAGTCGTCCCACTTTTAGACAGTTCTAATTGTTAGGAAATTTTGGCTTATATTGAGCAGGAATCTGGCCACAACCTCCAGCCACTGATCTGGGTTTTGCCCCATGGGACAATCTCATCTGATCACCTCTGCCATGTGGCGGCTCTTCAGGTCCTTGAAGGTAACTCTCCTGCTAGCAGTCCTCAGTCTTCTCTTCTCCAGGCTAACCATCCCCAGGTCTTTTATCCTGTATAAACTTATACATCCCATCTCCCAGTTCTTTTACTCTTCCAATCTCCTTATTGGGATGTGGGCCACCTTGCCATTGTCCTTCCTAAAGGGAGGTATTCTGGGAATACCCAGAATCTGACCCTGTATTCCAGTGAACTTGCATTAGAGCCAAGTGTAACAGGACTGACTCCATCTTCCCTCTGTGTATTCCCATTGCCCGGCACATAGTAAGCACTTAATAAATGTTGATGGACTGATTGATTAGGTTTCAATGTTCACTGTTTTGGTCCTATTTTTCCTCATCCCGAAGATCATTCTCCTTGGCAAAGGAAACAACAATACTCCACCCTCCCATTCTAGACATCTGTTATCTCTGGCCATCCTCATGCTTGCTCATCTTCCTCTTCCTCCCCCACACGTAGCACATGCCCACTCTTTCCATCTTTGCTATTTTGCCACTTCCATAGAATTTAAGAAACATAGCTGTTTCCTCCAATTTTCTGAAGATAATTTTCTCTTCCTGAAATCTTGGAAATACTCTAACCATGACTTTCTTCACGAAGCTATAAAAGTTCCTCAGTTTAAGAGCACATCCAAGTCTGTGAGAGGAGTCACTTTCTTTTTTATTTTATTTTATTTTTTGATTACATTAAGTTTTTTAATAACTTTTTATTGACAGAGCCCATGCCAGGGTAATTTTTTACAACAATATCCCTTGCACTCACTTCTATTCTGATTTTTCCCCTCCCTCCCTCCACCCCCTCCCCCAGATGGCAAGCAGTCCTATACATGTTAAATAGGTTACAGTAGATCTTGGATACAATATATGTGTACAGAACCGAACAGTTCTCTTGTTGCTCAGGGAGAATTGGATTCAGAAAGTAGAAATAACCCGGGAAGAAAAACAAAAATGCAAGCTGTTTACATTCATTTCCCAGTGTTCTTCTTTGGGTGTAGCTGCTTCTGTCCATCCTTGATCAATTGAAACTGAGTTAGATCTTCTCTTTGTCGAAGAAATCCACTTCCATCAGAATACATCCTCCTACAGTATAGTTGTTGAGGTATATAATGATCTCCTGGTTCTGCTGATTTCCCTCAGCATCAGTTCACGTAAGTCTCGCCACTCCTCTCTGTATTCATCCTGCTGATCATTTCTTACAGAACAATAATATTCCATAACATTCACATACCACAATTTACCCAACCATTCTCCAATTGATGGGCACCCATTCATTTTCCAGCTTCTGGCCACTACAAATAGGGCTGCCACAAACATTTTAGCACATACAGGTCCCTTTCCCTTCTTTAGTATCTCTTTGGGGTATAAGTCCAGTAGAAACATCCAGTAGAAACACTGCTGGATCAAAGGGTATGCACAGTTTGATAACTTTTTGAGCACAGTTCCAAATTGCTTGAGGAGTCACTTTCTTTTGAGATAAGCAATGATATTATAGCATTGGAGCTTAGGGGAAAGGGAAGTGTGACTCTCTGGTGGGTCCAGTCACTTCTGCAACAAGAGGGTCTTCTGGTTCTCCATACTCTGGACTTGCCCTGCAGAGAAGTAAGCCAAGTCAGTGGTAGATTGGTTAAATTATCAATTCTAAAACTGCGTTATCTAGGGTCCATTTCTTATCAGCCTTGTTAATATGTAGAAAAGGTGGCCATCTATGTTGCAATATTTCAAGGGCACTGGGCAGTTTTCTCTTGTACTTTTATCCCCAATCACTCACTCTCCATTGATGAATGCATGAAATTTCCCAATTAGATATTAATTCCTTTGGTGGAAGGCTTCTAATCCATCCTCAAGTATGTTTCCCCTAATGACTAATGCCCTTTTGTACATTATTAGTGTGAATACAGCTGTTAGTGCTTCTCTGAATTTGATAGAGGAAGAAGAAAATATTAGAATGCTGAAGTAATTTGTGTCCACCAGAATGAGGAAAAAGAGGTCACTTCAGAGTGCAGAAACTCAGGCTCCAGAGCCAGAGCCCACCTCCTGATGGTTTTGCTATTTGCCTTTGGGTGCGGTTCCTATTCAGATGCTTGCCATTTCCACAGCTGGACAGACCACAGGGCATCGGGCCAGTCAGGCAGACTCCTAAGGCAGTCTCTGCTATTTTCTCCCTGTATCCAGAGAGATGCAGAAAAAAGCTGAGAAAATCCTGCTCTCATTGGAGGAGAGTCTGATGAAGCTGCTCAGGGGGCCAACCAAGAAGCGTGTAGCAAGTGAACTTGTTCAGAGATAGGGAAGTTTTAATATGCCCTTGACTCTGGAGACACTCCTAATAAATGACCCTTTGGCTTTTTCTTTCCCCCTCCACTGAATTTCCTCATCAATTGTGGACTTTCATCTATAACTGGTGAATGGGGCCTCCGTGGCAACTTTTAGCCCCAGTGATGGTATCTGGTTGCAGAAGATAACTTTCTATGTCCTACTGGGAGGAAAGAAATTCCTCAAAGCATCTATAATGAGCCCATTTCAGGGCAGGAAAATGGGTCATGCTCAGAAGGTATTATCAGGGAGTCACTGCTGCATCTCTCCCATGGCTTCGGCTCTGTCCAGCACCTCAGAGCCTGAAGCAGAATCCCATGCATAAGCTTCTTGAGAATCCCCCATAATGTGGGGAAACAGAAACACCACACACACGGAATGTTACCCAGGAGCACCAGCTCTCAGAGCAAAAAAGAGGTCACTTGGATGGTATATTTTCCCTCTAAGAAAATCATCTCCATGCCTATAAGTATCAGGACCAGTCTAGGCAGGCCAGTCCAAGGTTTGGGCTCTCCCCGCTTTCTGGATTGTCTGAAAATAGTTTCAGAATGGGAAAAGGAAGGGTGCCTCTTCTAGCTCCTCGGTAGCTGTCCTGCCTCCCTTCTGGTAACGAGTCAAAGCTTAGTTATCGTCTGCACTCCTCTCGGAGAACTCCCATCTGGCCATTTTTGGTTTTGATTGCTTTTTCAGCTCAGCTGCCAAATAGCTCCTTTTGGCATGGAGCATCTCAGAAGAAGCCCTTCACAGCTAGCCCTGGAGCTTCTCACTGGTTTTGGATTCGGGAGGAGTGTCTGTGTCTGTGTGAGTGTGTGAGTGTGAGTGTCTGTGTGTGTGTGAGTGCGTGTGAGAGTGTGTGTGTGTGTGAGTGTGTGTGTGTGTATGTGTGTGTGCGTGTGAGAGTGTTTGTGAAAGTGTGTGTGAGAGTGAGTGTGTGTGTGTTTGTGAGTGTGTCTCTGTGTGTGAATTTGTGTGAGTATGTGTGTGTGTGTGTATTTGTGTGTGAAACTAGTGGTCTTTTCTCCACCTATAAAGTTGTTAGCGTCAGTCCCAGGATCCTGGGAACATCAGAGTTGGAAGGAAGCACGGGGGCCACCTGAACCAACACCCAAACTTTACAAATGAGCAAACTCCTGTCCATAGCAGCTAAATGACTTGCCTTGAGGCAGATCAGGAGAAAGTAGCAAAGCTAGAATTCGAACTTAGCTCCTCTGCCTCTCTTTCCGCTCCATGGGTTTGCCTTTCTCTACTACGATCTCTTCCAATGGCTCCTCGTGGTGTGGAAGAGAGCCAGGATTATGGAAGCCTTCCCCAAAGCGCAGGTTCTACCAGTCTAGGTCTGGGAGTACGGGCTGGGGACGGACATGGGTTCTTCTGCTCAGGACCACGTATGAAAAGCCTCACCCCACACAAAGCTGTGACAACAGGCATAACGTGCTGTAGCCTGTGGTGCTTTAGGGACACCTACACCAGGGACAGCCCAGGTTCTTCCTCGTAGTGTCAGAGCAAGAGGAGGGAAGCAGGATCCTGTGGACATAAGCTTGGTGACCCCAGTGCCAGATATGCATTGTGTTGGCCGGGAGGAGCTCAGGGGAGAGGATCAAAGGGAATACTTTGTGATTCTTTTTTAACAGATAAAGGAACTGAAACAGGATGATTCCTCATTAGGGTTCAGGTCAGATACAAGAGCTCCTCAATCAGAGACACATTATATAGAATCATAGACCCACACCTGGAACAACCTTCAGAGGTCATTTAATTTGATATCCCCCTTCCCCCATTTAAAGATTCAGAATTTAAGGCTCAGAGAGAATCCAAAGTCATTCAGGTAGCTCATTTCATAGGTAGAATTTGAACCCAGGGCATGATTCCAGCGCCACAAACTTGAGTGCCTGGAGATAGAGACAGAAAGGAATGGTCCCTGACCTCAAAGAGTTTGCAGATTTGTTAGTGAGGAAAACAACATGTACACATAATTGAAAATAAATGCAAGATAAATCCAAATTAATTTGGCTCCAGGGCAGGGGAAGCTGACAGTGGAAGAGATCAGGAAAGACATAATATAGCAGGCAATGAATTTTGAAAGAAACGAGGGATTCCAAATATGGAATGGAGGAGAAAGTGTATTCCAAAAGCAACAAAGAGAGGAAGGATGATGAATAAAAGAATAGCTTTGAGCTAATTGATAAATGAATAAGTAAGACACCTCCTCTCAGATTGACTAAGATGACAGGAAAAGATAATGATGAATGTTGGAAGGGATGTGGGAAAATTGCAACACAATACATTGTTGGTGGAGTTGTGAACTTATCCAACCATTCTGGAGAGCATTTTGATCCAGCAGTGTTTTTACTGAGCCTATATTCTAATGAGCTCATAAAGAAGGGAAAGGGACCCACATGTGCAAAAATGTTTGTGGCAGCCCTTTTTGTAGTGGCTAGAAACTGGAAACTGAATGGATGCCCACCAATTAGAGAATGGCTGAATAAATTATTGTCTATGAATGTTATGAAATGTTATTGTTCTGTAAGAAATGACCAGCAGGAGGATTTCAGAGAGGTTTGGAGAGACTTACAGGAGCTGATGCTGAGTGAAATGAACAGAAACAGGAAATCATTATACAGGACAACAAAATCATGGTGATGATCAATTGTGATGGAGGCTTTTTTAAATAATGAGGTATTCAGACCAATTTCAATAGATTTGTGATGGAGAAAGCCATCTGCATACAAAGCAAGGACTATGGGGACTGAGTGTGGATCACAACGTACTATTTTCATCTTTTTCATTGTTTGCTTTCTCATTTTTTCCTTTTTGATTTGATTTTTCTTATGCAGCGCGATAACTGTGGAAATATGTACAGAAGAATTGCATATTGTTTAACATATTGGATTATTTGCTGTTTAGAGGAGGGGGTGGGCAGAAGGGAGGGAGAAAAAATTTGGAACACAAGGTTTTGCAAGAGTGAATGTTGAAAACTATCTTTGCATATATTTTGAAAACAAAAAGCTGTTATTTTAAAAAACCTAAATGAATGAGTAAGCAATTATTAAGCACTCATTATGTGAGGGGAATCCTGCTAAGCACCAGGATCGTAAATAGACAAAGTAGACCGTTCCTTGTCCTGAAAGAGTTTTACAAAGGGAGTGGCGGCTGGGGAGTCATAGGGATGGTGAGTTAGTTGAGCCACAGAGCAGTAAAATGACAAGCCCTTTCTAGAAGCAATGGAAATAGTGATCTTATTACTGTGCTCAGTGTGTGAGGAACAGTAAAAATTTAAGAAAAGTAACGGTCAAGGGCAGCTGGGTGGTGCAGGAGACAGAGCACTGATCTTGGAGTCCAGAGTTCAAATATGATCTCAGACACTAACTGTGTGGGCAAGTCACTTAACTCCAATTGCTTCAAAAAAAAGAGAAAAGAACAGTAAAGGTAATTAAGTGGAAATGTAGTGTGGAGCCAGTTGTGAAGGTCCAGCCTTGGTATCTATCAAAATCTTACTCATCCTTCAGAGGACCACGGGATTTAGAGCTGGAAGAAGGGAATGTGCTGGAGGCAGCTCACACCGGCCGGTGAGAAGCCGTTCTTACATTTTCAGTTGGCCTTTTATGCCTCAGAAATGGAAAACTCCACCAGTTGGACAATGACTGAAAAACTTGTGGTATTAGAGTATGATGGATTACAATATTGTACTGTAAGAAATGATGAGCAGGCAAATTTCAGAAAAACCTGGAAAGACTTACATGAGCTGATGCTGAAGGAAGTGAGAAGGGCCAGGAGATCCTTGTACACTGTAACAGCAACGTTGTGCGATAATCAACTTTGACAAAGTTTCTCCTTCTCAGTAACATAATGATCTAGGATAATTCCAAAGACTCATGCTGGACAATGCTATCCACATCCATAAAAAGAAGCATTTTCTCTTTTTTTCCTTTCTCAGGGGGATTGTTGTTCCTTTTTATTCTGATTCTTTTTTTCACAACATGACTAATGTGGAAATATGTTTAATATGATTATACATGTCTAACCTATATCACCTTACTTGGAGGGGAGAGGGGAAGGAGGGAGGAAGGGAGAAAAAATAGAAATACCTTTTTGTTCTGCTTCTCTTTTCACAACATGACTAATGTGGAAATATGCTTAATATGGTTGTACATGTATAATCTATGTCAGATTACTTAGAGGGGGGAGAATAGAAACAGGGCAGGGGAGAGGGAGAAAAAATGGAAATCAATGTAAAGTAAAACTAATCTTTAAATGTAATTGGAAAAAATTAAAAGTGGGGGAGGAAGAAGAAAGGGACAAACACTATAAATCAGGCCTTCATTTATTGTTTTGTTGATTGTCTAGACCTGGAATAGTGATGGAGAAAGTATTAATATGCATATGTACTTAAAAGTGTGTACTGTTTTTTCTTTCTGGAGAGCTGATGGTTAAACATTTACCTGTGTAGTGTTTTCTCCTTTCTGGAGAGCTGATGGTTAAACATTTACCAGCCACATCTGGCTAGCAGGGAGCTTAGAGAGTTTCGTTTTTATAGTTGAGGGAACTGAGACTTAGAGAGAGGAAGTTTGCCCAAGGTCACTCAGCTGGTCTGGGGTAGGTTGAGTCTCTGAAGGTCACTGATGTTTTTAAATTCTCTCCTGCCTTAGAACTTTTTGGGAGACCCTTAACCCTCAGCCTCCTCGAGCTGTCACTTCATGTCAGGTTCTCTCTGCCTCCCAATGTGCCCCGTGCTCTCTTTGCAAACCAAGGTGATGTCAGGACCAGCTTGTGTTCTCCCAGGGCCCTTGGCTGGTGACCACTGAGCATCTCCCTGAAGTCCAAGGATGGCACAGAGGAGAGAACTGGGGGCAGAGTGAGCCAGGCCAACTGACTGACTCTTTTGTTTTAATTTCCACTGCCCAGAATCAAAAGTCCCTATGACTCAAGTGGACGTAGCAGTTCTGCTGCTTAGGAGAGAGCGTAAAGGCTGGGCAGTCACAGGAACTCAAATTTTCCTCCTGGGTCTAGAAGGGATTCACAGGATCAGTGCTGGAGGGGACCCTGGAAGCAGCTGACAGATGGGGAAGCTCAGTGTCAGAGGCACAATTTGAACTCGGGTCTTCCTGATTGCCCTCCCCATGCTCTTTCTCTTGTATCCGGCTGCCTCCATAGGTGCCCTCTCTGGGGTCCGAGTGAAGCCCGCAGCGGCTCAGCAGGGGCCGTGGGGGAAGCACATGGGGGGATTCTTTGTTCACCGGGACTGAGAATCGGGCACTGCCAAGGCTCGTGTGCCTCTGAGGCAAGGGCAGAACCTCGTCCATCCTAACAGAAGATGGTCTCTCTTGGATTGCAGGATGGAGAATCTCTTTGTGAATCGCTTCATGCACATGTTCCAGTCTTCCTGGAGCGACTTCGCAGACTTCGAGAAGATCTTTGTCAAGATCAGTAACACCATTTCGGGTAGGCTTCCCGTCCGGATGGCTGGCACATCCCCCAGGGAGAAGGGCCGCCCCTGGGTACCCAGGGGAGGGGGTGGCTTTCTTACTTTGGTCTCTCTTGAAAATTGATGAAAGGGGCTGGCTCCTGGATGCCTGCTGGCAAATGGGAGGGGGAAGCAACGGCTCCTGGTGTGGTGGGATTTCCTGTTGCCTTGGAAGTTCCACTCAAGAACCATGTGCTATGAAACACACTGCTTGATTCCCCCACCACTGGGGCCCTCCCTTACGTGTGTGGGACAGACAGAGGGGTGCATGGACAGATGGAGAGACAGATACCGAAAAATAGATACAGATGGATATCTACCACCCACATGTCAGTGTATCTGGATAGACAGACACACACATATTATTCTGTGTTTCCAATCTAATATAAGCTCCCTCAGGGCTAGGTAGGGATAAGGAAGGGACCTATGATTTCCAGTGAGGAAACTCCCCCATCAATGCTGAAGAGTCACACAAAGACTATGAGTTATAGTCTCCAAGAATTGCCTAGAGTTTTGAGAGGTTGGATAAGGTCACACAAGCAATATAGGTGTCACAGGCAAGTCTTGAACCCAGGTCTCAAGACCAGGAAATTTGACATTTTTGAGTTTGAATCCCCAGCGCCCAGCCCAGTGCCGGGGGCATCAGGGGTGCTTAGTAAATGTGGCTGATTGATAAAGGCAAAAGCATGATCAAAAACATGGCGGTAGCTGGCTCTGTACCTTTTCCCTACCAAGGATCGTAGTTCATTGGAAGGTTGAGAATAAAGTTAGGTTACTCTTCTCTTTCTGTTAGGTTGGAATCCAAATGGGGCTCCTGAGCCAAGCTCTATAAAAGTCTTGACTGGAAGACTAGCAGCGGCCTGAGCCAAGAGATGGCCGCATAGTATGGCCCCCGTCCTGACCTAAACCCCTGAAACCGTCCCCCAAACCATCCCCAGAAGGTGCAGACCTTTCTCGGGAAAGAAAGTCAAAGTTGGCTCTTGCCGATATGCTCCTCAATTCCAGGGTCTCTGACTGAGCTGGGCAGGGACTCAGGGAGGTGTTATTTCCCCCACAGAATATGTCATGAAGCACTGGCAGGAGGATTTCATGTTTGGCTACCAGTTCCTGAACGGCTGCAACCCCGTGATGATCCGCAGATGCACCAAGATCCCAGAAAAGTTCCCGGTGACCACAGAGATGGTGGAGTGCAGCTTGGAGCGGCAGCTGACCTTGGAGCAGGAGATCCAGGTAGCCACAGCCCAAAGACCCCTTCCTTCCACGCTTTCTTTGGTAACAGAGCGTTGGCTCCTCGGGGGCCGGGACGGCTCCTCTTTTCCTTCTATCTCCAGTGCTGTGCGCCTTGCCCGGTAGTGAGTGGCGGTTGTTAAGTTCTCTCAGTCATGTCCGACTCTTCCTGACTCCATTCCTGACTTTTCTTGGCAAAAGTATTGGAGTGGTTTGCTCTTGTCTTCTCCAGCTCATTGTACAGATGAAGAGACCAAGGTACACAGGATTAGGTGCCTGTCAGAGTCCTGGAGGTTGTGTCTGGTGCCGGGAACCGTCTCCAGATCTGTGCTCTGTCCCCTGCCCCACCTCCTGCCCCGGGACATAGTGGGCACTTCATAACTGCTTATTGATTATCCATGAATCTCACACTCGGGGCCCAGGGAGTGATCTGGAGCTGTGACTCCATCAGTTTAGAAAGCTCCCAGCTTGGGAAAATCCCATCTCTGTAGATCAATAGCTCCTCTAGTTGGGACTTGCTTGGGTTGTGAAACTGTTGAACCCCTTGTCACATAGGATTCTCAAAGGCAGGTTTGAATCCAGATCTGGTCCTCTCAGCTGTGATGTCCTCTAGAGCAGGAGTAGAGCAGTTCTTGAGTTTGTGTGTGTGTTTTTAAATGCATCCAATAAAACACAAGAATTACAAAGGAAACCAAGGACTGGTGAGAATGAATGTCATGTTTTTCTCACCCAACTCCACAGACCCACGGAAATCTGTCCAAGAATCCCTGTTCTACTGTAGAATATTCTTTTCATAGGTTAAGACTGGCTAAGATTTTTGGTAAACCCTGTGCATAGTGAGAAGTAATATGAGCATGTGTTTATGTTACCATCACAACATCACATCAGATAGAAATAGCTCGGTGCCGGGCGTGCAGAGCTTGCCTCAGAGCCAGGAAGAGCTGAGCCAAGGTCTCACTGCTTCTGACACACACTGATTGTGTGACAAGCCCCAGCAAGAAAGTATCTGAGACAACCTGCATTAGGAAAGAGACTCAATCTCTCTCCCTGTCCTATTGTCAACAATAGATCTCTTCTTCTTCCTCTTCTTCTTCCTTCTTCTTCTTTCTTCTTCTTCTTCCTTTTTCTTCTTCATCTTCCTTCTTCTTTTTCTTTCTTTCTTTCTTTCTTTCTTTCTTTCTTTCTTTCTTTCTTTCTTTCTTTCTTTCTTTCTTTCTTTCTTTCTTTCTTTCTTTCTTCTTCTTCTTCTTCTTCTTCTTCTTCTTCTTCTTCTTCTTCTACAACAACAACAACAACAACAACTACTACTACTACTACTACTACTACTACTATTATTACTGCTACTGCTACTACAAGTACTCCAACTACTCCCAATATCTCAGATACTGGCCAGATTTGAAGTCCTACTGGAGTCCTCCTGACTCCAGGGCTGGTGTTTATCCATTTTACTGCTCCAGGAGCTCACATTTCAGTAGCACTCGGCAGCATCTCTCCAGTCCAACAGAAAGCACACAGTCCTGGCAGGCAGACAGGGAAGCTGAGGCTCTTGCCTTCAATCACCCACTCCCCATCGGGTGCTTTGCCCCCTCCTCTGCCCTGACAGGAGGATCTCAGAGCTCATCCAATCCCAGACTTCTGGAGCCCATCTGGCTCAGCTCCTTTATGTTACAGACCACGACTCCCTAAAGCCACATGGATGGGATTCAAACCCCCCACTCTCTGACTCCCAAGTCAGTGATCTGCAGCCAGAGATTATCCTGGTCCAACTTCTCACAGAACCACTGGGCTCGGTTCTTGTCAGGAAGCACTCATTGTTATGATCTACAATTTGGATGATGACATAAAAAGCACACACAAAAATTTATGTTTTCTTAGCCCTTTTTAAAGCCTAGAAAATGCTTATCCTCAACAATCCTGTAGGATAAGGTGGGCAAGTATTAATATCTTTCCTTTATACAGATGAGGAAACTGAGGCTCAGGGAAGAGATGTGTCCCGGGCCTTTGTCTCAGGATTGTGTAGTGGAACATGTGAATCTTCTTTTGTACTGTCAACATTGGCTCCTGGCTCCTCCCCCCATTGGCATTAGATATCCTGTTCTGTTCCTGTTACTTTGTCCCTGGTGGTCTTGAGATGGACTGACAGCAACGGCCTCAGCTTTTGGCATCCTATTCTTGAAGCTCCCAATACTATCAGGGCGCCCGGGTGAGCCTCACCCCAGCCCCTGTGCCCCCCTGGCTGCCCGGTAAGAAGTCCAGGTAGGTAGAAGGTGGTCAGCCAGCGAGCCAGCGAGGGGCTGTTACATGCCTGGCATTGTGCCGAGCCAGGGCAACAAAGAGGAAGAAAGCCAACCGGACAAACAAGATCGACACCGCAGGAAAACCGGAAATCTCAACTGAGGGAAGGCACAAGTTTTGAGGGTTTTGAGAAAGGCTTCCTCTGGAAGGTGGAATTTTAACTGGGACTTAAAGGAAGTTTCTGAGGGGGCAGAGAGGCAGAAGGAAAGCAAGCTATAAAAGTGGGGGCAGTCAGTAAAAATGCCCAGGGATGGCAGGTGGAGGGTCTTATTTAAGGAACAGCCAGAATCCAGCACTGGGGGAAGAGGGGGATGAGCAGTGAGAAGCTTAGAAGGGGGTTAGGGGGAGAGGGGACTAAGAAGGACTTTTGGAAGTGACAGGTACTCTGGTACTTATTGAGTTGGCAGGGCAGGGGAAGTGACTTGGTGAGACGTGCACTTTAGGAAACAGACTTTTTCTGTCTAGCTTTCCTAAAGCGCAAACAGACTTTTTCTGTCTAGCTTCAGGAGCCCAGGGCCAGTGGGCAAAAGTCAGAGCCTGGAAGATTTCTAACAATTAGAATTGCCCAACAATCCCTGGCAGAAACCAGGCAGAGTTAGAGATTAGGTGATAGGTTTCCCTATCAGGAGTGAATTTCAGGAAGGAAGTTTAGGGTTACTCTGATGTAAGCGAAGGAAGTCTGAGAACTAATGAGTCATGTGTTAAAATAATACTTTGAAGTTTACAAAATACTTTTTCTCACAATGGCTCTCTGAAGTAACCAGTGTACCTTGTAATAATCCCATTTTACAGGTGAAGAAACAAACTCAGTGAGCTTAATGCTTATCCATAGAGAGCTAGGATGTGTTAAATCTGGGATTTAAACCTCAGCCTCCTGGCTCTGAATCTTTTGCTCGTTTCACTTACATTCTGCTGCTGGGCCAAAAGACAAAAACAAAAACAAAAAAACTTCACTTGGGGCTCACGCTCATATTCCAAAAATTTCCCAGACACCCAACAACTCCCAGAGACCGTCGATAAAAGCAGCCACGGCGAATTGGCTGAGTCTTCCCTCAAGACCAAGTGACCTTATAGGCAACGCCAATTGCCTCATCTCTCCAGAGATGCCAGCTTGGACGATGCTCAGAACTCACTACAGCCGCCAGCTGTGGTCTGAGCAGGATGTCCTGGTCTTGGGTACTGTTCCCCTCTCGGGGCAGCCTGGAACTGGGGTGCCCTTGCTTGTGCTATCTTGCAGTTTGATGCTGGGCCAGAGGATCGGGGTGAGAGGGGTTGGGGGGCTTGGAGGGTGAATCAACACCTGAGCTCATGGTTTCACTGCAACCTTCTCACCCTCTATCAAACTGGGACTCTGAAATCACCCAGTGATTGAATACTTCAGGGATGGGGTAGGGGGACATGTAGAAATTAGTCTGACCCAGTCCCTCACCGTGGACCAAGATTTAATGTTGCTGGATTGTCCATCAACTTAAGTTCCTTGCAGGCTGGCTTCTATTTGAGAAAATGCATTTGTCTCCCATAATCACAGAGGTAGAGATTATGAAAATTGTACATCCTGTTAGACACAATCATTGGAGTGGTTAGTTTTACTAAACTACTTTTTTTTCTCTTTTCCTCTTTGTAACATAGGGTGGGTCAGTGGGTGAGGAATGGGGCAAGGCTATATTCAGAAATTAAAGTGATGTGAAAACAAAATTAGGTTTAAAATATAAATGTAGGAAAAAAAAGTGGATTCTCTTCCTTTTGACAGCAAGGGAACATCTTCATAGTGGACTATGAAATTCTGGATGGCATAGACGCCAACAAAACTGACCCATGCACCCCGCAGTACCTGGCAGCCCCCATCTGTCTGCTGTACAAGAATTTAGAGAACAAGATCGTCCCCATTGCCATCCAGGTGAGTCAGTTCTAAGGTAGCACCGGGCTAGGCCTGTTAGCATGTTGATTGTGAGGGCAAGCTGGCTGCCCACGACTCACCGATGCCCTCCTCAGCTGCTGTGTCCTGAGGGGGATGGGGCTTCATAAGCTGCAAAAACCTGGGATCCAGCCCTCAGTGGTGGTCTCTCCCCGAGAACATACTTTGTTAAGTTCCAGGGGCTCGTGGACAACTTGGCCGCTGAGTAATGGCATTTTTAGCAAGTGTAAGTCTTGTTCCTGAGTCGTGGAGGGGTCTCCATAAGCCTGGTGCAGAGTGACTGAACAAGGCAGAATGAGAAAGACACTCGGGCTGTCAGACAAAGAGCATGAGAAATGTGAAGGAGGAGGGTAACCTTTGGGTCAGAGGGATCTCTTCCCATTCTCATGGACTGGAGAAAGGGGAGGTGGAAACAAACATTTATTAAGCACCTAGGTCTGGCCATGGAGAGCGCTTGTCCAGAAGCAGGGCTCTCTGGAACTAGAGGCAATGTGGGAGGTGTGACGGGACTGGCCCAAGCCCTTCAGCTTGTGCAAAACTGAACTAGAAGCCGGGTTTCTTACCTCTCTGTCCAAAGCTCCATCGGCTGCTCCAAATGCTCACACCTAGGCTTAATTAAGCCCTAGAGGGCCAGGCTGAGCCATGAGGCAACTGGAACCAGCCACAGAATTTCCCTAAAGGATGAAATAAAGGCACATTCTAGCATTAGTAAGCAAATGCGACACGTTGAGACAGGGAAAGAAGGAAGGCAGTAGGGTCCAATGAGGAGCAGGTATTTCTTCAGCGTTCAGGAGAAAGATTTTCTAGCTTGAAAGGAACAGGAAGCCAAAATCCAGGACATAACCCAATCAACTCCAGAAAATCACATGTCCTGGATCAGGGAGTTTTAACCCTTTTTTGTATTATCGACTCTTTTTTGGTCTATGGACTTCTTCTCAGAATGATGTTTTTAATACATAAAATAAAATACATCATTACATAGAGAAACAATGATACTGTTATTAAAAAAAAATTTAAACAAATCCACTGATCTTTTAAATCTACCTATCTATGGATTTCAGGTTAAGAACCCCTGATCTAGAATTTAGACTGAATTTCTTTCTCTTGGTTCAGAGTTGAATATCTGTGACTCTTATTTAAAAAGGGGGATTATAGGACTGGGAAAGCAGTGAGGTATGGTAGGAGGGACAATAGGATGGGTAGGTTAGGGGTTCCCCCTGGATTCTGGTCCCGAATCTCGAGAACTGCTTTGAGGGGCTTTTCGTCCTTCTTCTTAATCAGTGATTAGCACAAACCCCAGTATTGGTGCAAGTGATGGGACATTAGACTGCAACACAAGAGACCTGGGTCCTAGTCCTGATTTTATGTGAACTCAGACAATTTTGGAGAGTCCAGACAAGGGCAACTGAGATGGGGAAAGACTTTGGTTGAGTCCCTGTCGTAAAAGGAGCAATGGAAAGAAATGAAGATATTTTCCTATAGAACAGATGATTCTCCTACTCTAATAATTCAAGCTGATCAAAGTGGAATGGGCAACATCAATAGGTACTGGCTTCCCTCCTGCCTGAAGGCCTTCATCCAGAGGCCGGATGACTCCCCATCAAGTATAGTGAAGATTTTGTTTGGGATAGGGCTGAACTCAATGAAACCTGAGGTCTTTTTCAACTCAGAGAAGGGAGAATGGGGATGTATTTCCATGAACTGTTTCCCTCTTTGGGCTGCAGCTTTTCCTTTTGTAAAATTACAGGGTTAAACCAGATGTGATTAAGCTTGGACCTTCTATGATTCTAAATCTTTCCAGATCACCAAGAGGTGTGCCCTACAAGTTAAGCATCCTAGCCTTTTTTTTTTCCTTTTCATAACTTTTCAGATTAATCAAGTTCCAGGAAATGAAAATCCCATTTTCCTCCCTTCTGATGCAAAGTATGACTGGCTTCTGGCCAAAATCTGGGTTCGCTCTTCTGACTTCCACGTCCACCAGACCATCACTCATCTCCTACGGACACATCTCATGTCTGAAGTGTTTGGCATTGCCATGTTCCGGCAGCTCCCAGCCGTACACCCCATTTTTAAGGTATAACAAGTTGTCTACTTTGCTTCCAGAGAAATTCAGGTGAGAAGGGACCTTGAAGAGAGAAGGGGAGGAAGAGAGGGGAAAGAGAAGGTAAGGGAACAAGAGAAAAATGAAAGTAGACAAGTTAAGCAGGCAAGATTGTGGTTGGCTAAGGAAGGACTTCTTGACTGATGAAATAATTTAACATTAGAGTGGGCTCCTTGAGCAGATGTGATGGGTGTGGTATTCCTAGAGCCAGAACTTTAAAAAAATTTCAATTATAAGGCATTTATTTTCTCTACCTCTTCCCCACCAAAGAAAAACAAAATCTTTGTAACAAACAGTCAAGCAAAATAGATTTCCACATTGGTCACATCTAAAAATATGTGATTCCTACATATTTAATCCATCTAATCTCTTCCAAGAGGTTAATAGCATTCTCCATCATTGGTTCTCTGGAATCATTTTTGGTCATTGACTGAACGGAATTTTTAAGTCTTTCAAAGATGTCTTATTTCACAAAGTTGTCATTGTATAAATTGTTTTCTTGGCTCATCTCACTTCCTTTTGAATCAGCTCATACAAGCCTTCCCAAGTTTCTTTGAAACTGTCCCTTTCATCATTTCCTACAACATAGTAATTTTCCATTATATCCCCTATGCCATCTTTCTGGGCATTGCCTCAGTTTCCAATTCTTTACCAGCACAAAAAGAGTTTCCATAAATATTGTTGTATCTATAGGTTCTTTTCTGTTTTTTGAAAAAAAGTTGCCTAAAGGCAGGTGAAAAGACTTTGGAACTCCTTCCTAGTTTCAGATTACTCCCATTTAATCTTTGTTCCATAAGATTCAGAAAAGAGGAATGTCCTCTGCTATGTGATTCATTCAAAATTAAACATACATAGTTGAAGCCCCTGCTATTTCTGGACACCTTTCTAGGCTCTAAAAATTTATAGAAATCAGAACAGTCCAAGCCTTTGAGCTGGCAGATATATGGTGCATATAAAACAACAGGAGGAACCCAGGATGGGAGAACCAAAACCAAAAGAAAGCCAAGTTTTCTGGGTTTTGTTTGAATAATGGCATGTTTTTCTAGTTCACTAGTGATCAATGATGACTAAAAATTAAATTATTTACCCTTCTGATTATGCATTAGTATCATTCTATGTCATTGAAGAGCCCAAGGGAAGAATGTAATGTACTCGACTCAAAAGGCATGGGATTTGGGGCAGATGTCACCTAGGACAGGTATCTCCCAACCTTTACAGCCCCACAAGCTACAATAGGTTATCTTTTGTTCAGTGAAATAGGTAACTTGATTAGTGTATTTGTGAAGAAAAATAAAGATTTAACTAACAGTGTAAAGAAATGAGGGGGTTTTTGAGACAGCTGCTCTAGGGCACCCATTGGGGCTCTAATCCTGCTGGGAAGCACCAGCATGAGAAGTCTGGGGTGGTAGGGAAAGGGTCCCTGCCTCACACACTGTCATTATGGGGAATCCTGGGTCTGACTTGCTTTATTGTTCCCTCCCCAGCTCCTGGTGGCTCACGTGCGCTTCACCATCGCCATCAACACAAAGGCCAGAGAACAGCTCATCTGTGAGTGTGGTCTCTTTGATAAGGTAAAATTCTCTTTCCTTTTCTTTTTCCACTTCCCCATTGCCCAATCTCACTCTCTAGAGCTGACTTAGGGATGTCATTCCGTCAACTAAAGGATCAGGGAAACTTTTCTGAGCCAAGACAAGGAAGACAAGGATGTGGAAAGTAAGTATAACCTGAGGCTTACCCAAATGTATGAAGGTAGAAGATAGCATTTTACTGAAACAGTTCAATTTGGCCGGACTTCAATCTGCAAATGGAGAGAGGTGAGATAAGGCGAAAGACAGATTGGAGCCAGATTTCTGAGTTTTAAACGCCAGACTGAGGAATTTGCCTTGTATCCATTGGGTAATAGGGAATCATTGAAAGTTTCTGAGAGGGGAGTGAAATGGTTAGATCTGGGCTTTTGAAGGATGAATTGAAAAGAAAAAAGACTGAAGACATGGTGATTAAGACAAGAGGCGATGAGATCTTACGAGGATGGTGACTCTGTGAGAAGTCTAGAAAATAGAGAAAAGAAGAGATGTGAGAAATATAGCAGTGGAATGGACTTGACACCTGATTGTTTATGAAGTAGGAGGGGGAGAGAATAGTCAAAGATAAATCAAAGGTCATTTCTGGGAGGATTACGATTTAGAGGAGGAAGAATGGGGATGAATTCCATTTTCACCATGTTGAATTTGAGATGCTGATAGGCCATTCAGGAGGAGATGTGAGCCTAGAATGAAGAAAATGTTAGGGACAGATAAATAGGATTGGGAATCATCATATAGAAAAAAGGAGTAATACGGGGCCTTGGTTGATACCCAACTATTTATATAGCAAAGGAAATTGAAAAAACCAAAAATGTGGCTTCTCCCACCAAAATACAACAGGGTCATGGAAGTCAGATGAGGAGACAATGTCCAGGAGGACAAAGATGTTAAGAGGAGTTTTAGAATTCGAAATCAAAGAGGTTTAAGAGTTTGTGGGATGAAGATGACAGCGAGACATGTTGGAGAGGATGTGGAAAAATTGGAATGCTAATTCACTGTGGGGGGAAACATGAACTGATCCAACCATTTTTGGAGAGCAATCTGGGATTATGCCCAAGGAATTACTAAACTGTTTCCTAAGCTGATTGAAGGGGGAAGGAATTTATGGGTTCCAAAATATTTCTAGCAGCTTTCTTTGTAGTGGCAAGAACTGGAAATAAAGGGGATGCCCATCAGCTGGAGAATAGCTGAGCAAGTTGTGGTTTATAATTGCAATAGAATGCTACTGTGCTATAAGAAATGACGAGCTGGTTGATTTTAGAAAAAGGTGGAAAGATTTGCATGAAATAATGAAGAATTAAATGAGCAGAACCAAGAGAATACCATAAATTGTAAAGCAATATTGTACCAAGAACAACTTTGAATGACTACTATAAATAAATATTCAAATCAACTGCAAAGGACCTATGAAGGAAAATGCTATTGATATTCAGAGAAAGAACTGAATAAAAGTATATATAGTATGATTTTTATATATACATACATATTTGCATCTAATGTTAATCATCTGTAGGGTAGGGTAAGAGAAAAAAGTTAAAAGTGCATAGGAGTATGGGACTACCTGCCATCTAGGGGAGAGGATGGGGAGGAGGGGAAAAGTTGGAACAGAAGGTTTTGCAAGGGTCATTGTTGAAAAATTATCTATGCATATGTTTTGTATATAAAAAGCTATAATAAAAAAGGAAATTTAATAAAAAAGTAATAATCAAAAAAGTGCATAGGAGAGAACAAAAGAAAAGCTAGAAGGAAGCACTAAGAATAGTGCAATAATCAGGGTAGCTTTGAAAACAATGTGTACTATTTAATTACATAGTTTTTGTGTTTTTAAAGTAGTAAACAGGATGAAATGGAAATTCGGGGTATATTGAATCATCTTTTTATGTTGTATTGTGTACATGGAAATGTTCTTTTTTTGTTTTTAAATTCAAAGTGAATATTTTTTTTTAAGTTTGTAAGATGATAAGATGTAAGATCTAAGATAGGATCACCCTTTTGTGTAGCAGAAGTAGAATGGAAGTATAGGTCATGCCAGTTAAGGAACTTCATGAATTGTTCAAATGGACATCACTGTGAGTGTGCCAAGGGCAGGGCAGGAGGAAAAGACTGTGATCCAGGTTCCTGACCTCCTTAAGAAAGGAGGAAGGGCGGTCCAGAAGCCAATAACTGGCAACAACAAGGATGTCGACAGGATAACAAGGGATGGAGTCACTTCAGCTCAGTTCAATGAGTATGTATTAGATCATGATGAAGAAATGCTTGTTGATTTCCAGGCACCGTGTGAGTCATTAGGGATGTAAAGGCAAAAATTAAATTGTCTGCTTCCAAAGAGCTTAAATCATCCTGGGGGGAAAGGAAATACACCCCGATGAGTAAATACCAAACATGTAATTTAGGGGCGAGATGAGGGGGGAGGCCCACCAGTGAGAGTGCACTTGCCAGCCCTGGACCTCAGCCATCGTTCTTCCTTGCAGTTCACTGAGGATGCTGAGGGAGGGCAGCCTCAAGTAGTGGCTGCAGGGAATACGAGGCAGGCCAGCTCCCCCTCCTGGCAGGCTCTGTCAGGGGAGGTAAAAGAGGAGCAATCAGCCCTAGAGATGGGCGAGAAGGAAGGCGAACAATGCTAGATGTCCATGATGGACATGATGGATGAAGGGATACTTTGTCAGCATTGTGCCCAGGAGACCCAATGGACTGGATGGGGAGCAAAAGAAGAAGGGATTTAGGGAGAAATAGGGCAGAGCTGGATAGGAATGACTAGAGAGAGAGAAGGGAAGAAAGGGTTTCTGTAAATGCTAATCAAATTGCAAGGGCTAATAAGGAGATCATAAGGTTTGCCAGCCTCAGGACAAAGGAAGCGCCCTTTCCCAAACTCAAGATTTTTTCTGACTTCCCCTGCACTTCTAGTGTCACCCACAATTATTTTGTATTCACTTAGGATATATTTATTTACATGTGTATATGTTTGGTAAAAAGTGAATTCTTTGAGGGCAGGAATTCTCCTTTTTGGCTTTGTATGACAGTTTCTTACACAGAACCTGGCAAAAGTAGACATTTAGTATATTGTTATTGAATAAAAATTGATCGCAGTGCTATATTGATTAAAATTGAAGACAAAAGGGTTAATGGAAGTGGTAATAAGTAAAGTCACATGGTGACGGAAATCACTGGTTCTGGGCAGTTTGTGACAGGCACAGACATTTCCTTCCTGACCCTTTCTATCACCGCCTTCTAAGGAAATAGTGTCAAATCTGCATGGCTTGGAGGACCTTATGGTATGTCAGGTGGGCATGGGCTCGGGGGGAGACGGGGGACTTGGAGGGTGGATTTGTTGACAACTTCCACCCTCCTCGGTCCTGGTTATTCAGGGCTGAGTAAGAGCTGAGAGGTGGCCAATGACCAGTTGGGAAATTACTACAACAAAACATAAGTAACAAGGGTTTAATTGAAGTGGATAGCAATAAAAATAGAAAAAGGATGATGGATTTGATGGGCATGGTGGAAGATTTATGACTGCTTGGTTATGGGGACCTGAGAGAATGAGAAAGGAATCAAAGATGTCTTTAGGTTGGATGATTTCTGCAGGAATGGGGAAGCCTACATTGTAAGGTCCTCAAGCGGGAGATGTCCAAGCCCACTTTGCATTCTCTCCCCCACTATCTCATGGGGGGACTCAGTCAGTTTTGAGATCAATCTTGATTTTTTTCCCCTTTTTTTGTTCTGGAACAGAGGAGCCAGGGATGTCCTCCAAGTGTTTCTTTCACTAGTCAACATCTTTTAAATTTTCTTTAATATTTTTATTTAACGTTTTGAGTTCCAAATTCTAGTCTTCTCTTCCTCCCTTCCCGCCACCCTCTCTGAGATGAGAAGCAATCATATATAGATTATATATGTGCAATTATGTAAAACTTTCAGTATTACTCATTTTGTATAAGAAGATTCAAATACTAGAAAAAAATGAAAGAAAGAAAGGGGAAGACAGGATGTTTCAGTCTGTATTCAATGTCACATTTTTCTCTGGAAGCAGATAGTATGCTTCATCGTTGGTCTTTTGGGATTGCTTTGAATAACTAAGTAATTTACAAGTCTTCATCGAACAATATTCCTGTTACTACATACAATGTTCTGGTTCTGCTCAATTCATTATGGATCAGTTCCTGTAAGTCTTTCCAGGTTTTTCTGAAATCTGCTTATCATTTCTTATAGCACAATAATATTCCATTACAATCATATACCACGGCTTGTTTAGCCATTACCAATTGGTGGGCATTCCTTGGATTTCCAATTCTTAGCTATCATAAAAAGAGCTGCCAGAAATATTTTTGTTTAAATAGATCCCTTTCTTTTTTTGATATCGCTGAGATACAGACCTAGTATTGGTATTGTTGGATCAAAGGGTATGCACAGGTTTATAGTCCTATGGGCATAGTTCCAAATTGCTCTCCAGAATAGCTGAATTAGTTCACAACTTCACCAATAGTTTGTTAGTGTTCCAGTTTTCCCACATCCCCTCCAAAATCCAACATTTTCCTTTTTTGTCATATTAGCCATTCTGATAAGTGTGAAGTAGTACTTCAGAATTGTTTTAGTTTGTATTTCTTTGATTAATAATGATTTAGAGGATTTTTCCCCCGTATAATTTTAATAGTTTTAATTTCTTCATCTGAAATTCTATTCATATCATTTGGTCATTTATCAATCAGGGAATGACTTGGATTTTTATAAATTTGACTCAGTTCTCTATATAGTTGAGAAATGAGATCTTTGCCAAAGATACTTGTTGCAAAAAAAATTCCCCCAGTTTTCTGTTGTCCTTATAATTTTGACTGCATGAGTTTTGTTTGTGCAAAAACTTAAATTTTATATAATAAAAATGACCTATTTTACATTTTGTAATGCTCTACCTTTTTTTGGTCCTAAATTTTCCCCTCATCCATAAATCTGACAGATAAACTATTTGATATTAATTTGCTTGTACCCATTTTGACCTTATCTTGGTATATATGAGATATTGGTGCATACTTAGTTTCTGCCTAGTTATCAGCCTTCCCTGCAGTTTTTGTTAATAATGAGTTTTTATTCCAAAAGTTTGGATCTTGGGGTTTATCATAGTAGATTACTATGGTCTTTTATTATAATGTAATTTATACTTAATCTATTCATCTATTGCACTGATTCACCACTTAGTACCAGTTTGAATAATTACCATTTCATAATACAGTTTGAGATCTGGCACTACAAGAACACCTTTTTTTTTTTTTTTGTATTGTTTTTGCATTGTTTCCTTTGATATCCTTGAGATTTTGTTATTCCAGATAAATTTTTTATCATTTTTTCTACCACTACAAAATATTTTTTGATAGTTTGATTGGCATGGCACTGAATCGATTAATTTAGATAGAATTGTCATTTTTATCAAATTAGCTCAGCCTACCCATGAGCAATTAATATTTTTCAAATTGTTTAGATCTGACCTTATTTGTGTGAAAGGTATTTTGTAGTTGGGTTCATATAGTCCCTGGCTTTATCTTGGCAAGTAGATATCCAAATATTTTATATTGTCTAAAATTATTTTAAATGGAATTTCTCTATTTCTCACCACTGGACTTTGTTGGTAACATACAGAAATGCTGATGATTTATATAGCCTGCAACTTTGCTAGCATTATAAATAATTTCAAGTTGTTTTTTAGTTGATTCTCTAGGATTTCCTAAGCATGACATCATATCATCTGCAAGGAGTCACAGTTTTGTTTCTTCATTGCTCATTCTAGTCATTCCTTTTTCTTATTGCTATAGTTAACATTTCTAGTACAGTATTAAATATAGAGATGATAATGGCTTTACTTCATCCCTGGTTTTATTAGGAAGGTTTCTGGTTTATTGCCATTACTGGCAATTTTGGGTGATGGTTTTAGATAAATATTACTTCTCATTTTAAGGTGAGCTCCTTTTATTCCCAACACTATTCAGCATCTTCAGTGGTAGATAAGAATAGGATGTTCAGAGAAGACAGAAAAGCACTTTTGTGTACCAGCCCTCTTGTGTTCTGTCCAAAGAATGCTGCATATGGAGTCAAAGGAGCTGGGTTCAGGTCTTGCCTCTCCATTTACTACCTGTGTGATGTTGGATGAGTCACGTACTCTCTAGTTCTCAGTTTCTCATCTCTTAGGTAGATGACCTCTAAGATGCTTCAAGCTCTAAATATAATCCTATGGTAGGATAAGTCTTATGACCCGAGTTCAGGTCCCACCTCAGACACTTAGCAGCCATGGGACCTGGAAAAGGCTCTTCCGCTCTGTGCATCTGTTTCCCGCCTTGTAAAGTGGGGGCTTTAGCACAGCTCCTGAGGCCTTGCAAGGACCAAAGCCTGATGGGAAGTGCTCTGTAAGCCCCTGGGCCCTCCCCAAATGGGGGTGATGAGTATCTCTCCTGTTCCAGGCCAACGCCACTGGGGGTGGAGGCCATGTGCAGATGGTGCAGCGAGCCATGAAGGAGCTGACTTACCAGTCCCTCCTCTTCCCCGAGTCCATCAAGGCCAAAGGCATGGACAGCAAAGAAGACATTCCCTATTACTTCTACCGTGACGACGGCCTCGAGGTCTGGAAAGCCATTCAGAGGTGAGAAGCCTGGTCTTGTGGGGCTGTAAAGAAGCACTAGGAGATTCTTCCCAGCCTTAGGGGAGGAAGGAGAAGGACAGATGATGATTGGAGGTCAGAGACAAATGTGGGATGGGCCTCACGGGTCAAGTCCCCTCGTTTCATAGCTGGGGACACTGGAGTTAAGTGGGGAGGGAAGGTCCTCGGCAAGGTGCTCTCAGCCCTCCCCCATTGCTGACTGAGGGGCAGCGGAGCTGCGTGCACCAGAGTGAGATGCAAATGCCGGGGGTCTGTCCCAGTCTGATCATAGGGATAACTGAGTGTGATGCTCTCAGGACATGAAGGTTTCTCCTCCCTCCTCAGTTTCACAGCGGACATAGTGGACATCTACTATGAGAGCGACCAGGTGGTGAAGGAGGACACGGAGCTCCAGGACTTTGTGAATGACGTTTATGTCTATGGGATGAGGGGCAAGAAGACTTCAGGTAGGAGGGCCCGACCTTCTCACAGTCTCCCCTTCCCTGCATGCATCCCTCTCCGGTCCTTACCTTTCCCGCTTTCTCGTTTCCATGGATCCCTCCCTCCCCACCTTCCCCAGCCTCTTCCAGCGCATGGAAGCGGCTTCTTCCTCCACTCTTTACTCGCCATCTCCAAGGTAGCGGTGTCCACGTTCCTGACAGGTGAGATCAAAGCTTTGTTCCCCATATACTTGTCCCCAGGAGGCTTTTTGGAAGAATGCAGTGTTCCCACTATCAAACACTTGTATGTCATCATGATGATGAGGACTGATCTGTACTCCCCAGGGAGACATCAGCAAAATGAACACCCCACCTGAAGTCCTTTCCCCACCTCCCAGGGCCTGGTCACCTTGAGCCAGCTCAAGGTGGGGGACAGTGCTCCAGACCAAAGTAGTTCTGGCTGAAATAATTTCAGAAGCTCAGTCCTAACCTCATTCCAGATGTCCCCGGATGTCAGCTTCATCCAGGGAAGAATATAAGAGCCCAAAACTGTTTAAGATTTTTTTGTGTCCCTCTCAGTACCTGAACACTAAATATGACCTAAGAACTCTGGCTAGTTCAGAAACAAATTTCAGGCAAGGCCAGACCTTCCTTTTGGGTTAAACTCATGTCCTCAGAGTAATAGGAGGAAGTTCCAGGATGGACTCAACACCTAAGACTATTTGGTGTTTACCTGGCAGAAATGAATAGCAAGATCTGTTATCTGGTATATTCCAGGAGCTCATATATGTTTAGCCACTAGGTGAGTATATCAAAAATAAAAGCTTGAACTTAGTCTTCAGCTTGACCATCTCCTCTGGGCACCACAAATCCAAGGGCACTAAGTCATTAAGTTAAGTCATCAGGTCCTTGAGCCCTCCCTTTGTGAGAGGGACTCAGACTATACTGGGGGAAAGGAGAGTCAAAGAAATAAGTTCTGTGGCTCAGACCAGATTTCAGGTGTGCTTGGGCCTTCCCCCATTTTTAGTTATAGACACCTGTGTAATTCACTGTTTCCTTAGACAGCCCAGACCACTTTTCAAGTGCTGAGGAATGTCTTTCTTATCTCAAACTGAAATTCACTTCCCTGTGATTTTCCGGCGGGTTCAGGGGGCAGCCTCTGCCCATTCCCCTCTTTGCCTTCTGGGAAATAAGATTTTGCCCAGATGCCCTTCATCTTCAGCAGGGCACGGAACTGCTCCAGTCTTAGGTCCTGGCTCCTTTCATCAATGGGCTTGGGAAAACAGTATGGAGCTTAATGCTGACCAGCCTGCTTTATCTTCTCTTCAGGATTCCCCAAGTCCATCAAGAGCAAGGAAAAGCTGGTGGAGTATCTGACAGTGGTGATCTTCACTGCTTCTGCTCAGCACGCGGCGGTGAATTTTGGCCAGGTACGGACCATTCACTTCTCAGGCGTCCAGAGCAGCAAGGGGCTGTTTATTAGAGGCCACAGTGGCTCATGTAGCAAAGGAGATCATGGATAGAAATCCACTGGGTTGTGGGGCATGTTGGCAGGTGGGAAACTCAATAAGCATGGAGCTTAACCCCCCACTCAACCCTGTGGTTGGTGCTTGGTGGGGATTGTGTCCATGGGCAGGGGTCTCTATCTTCAAGCCATTTAGGGAGGAGAAGGCTCATATATGCTGAATAATTTGAAAACAAACAATATGTACCCCCAAAGAGAATATTATGTATCATTGCAGGGAAATAATCACACCAGAAAGTCCCAGATCTCCTAAGTGCCCCAGGGTGTGGGAACTGGGCATGGCGTTATCAGGGAAGGCTTTTTGGGCAAACTGGATATTAGGATGCATTTTAAGAAAACGTTAGCAACTTTAAGGAGTCCCAAGGGATTAAAGAAGGCAGACCTGAAAGAGGAAAAACATCAGCAAAGAAACGCAGAAATAAGGGTTCCTGTCCCCATTAGGGGCTGTGGGACTGTGGGATCATCAGAGGAGAGCTGGGTCGGCTGCCTCTGGTCTCCACAGAAGTGCGACCAACATCCCTGGTCTGTGAGGCTGCTTGGGACGCTCCACACGGTCAGAAAGACTTCAGGGCCCGGGTGCCGTCCCTAAATCTGTCCTTTGACTCATCTCCAGAGCGGAGTGTGTTGGAACAAAGAAGTCCTGGCAGCAGGGCAGGAAAGCCGGGGGCATTTGTGTTCTCATGTTTCGTGTGTTCATAGTAGAAAGTCTTGTAGAATGCTGCAAGCTGTATGTGGTTTGGGTTATAAATAAGCCCAAAGGTTATCCATGAACAAGCATTTATTAAACACCCACTGTGTGCTTAGCCCCGCCATGCTGCTTTCCAGCCATCCTTGTCTTCTCCAAGTGAATTTCTGGCCTCAGACGCTCAGCCCCTGGGCTCTTGATGGGGCAGGAACCTCTGTGGATATGATAAGCAGACCTGACCCTCCTCTATTTTAGCTCTAGACACTAGCATTCCTGGAAAGGATAAGCCAATCAGGAGCCCCGCTCACCAGCGCTAGACATCTCCAGGCTAAATACCCTTTCCTAGAAATCTCTCCCTGGTCTGTCTTCCCCTACTTAAGGGCAGAGATTGTCTTGCTTTTGTATTTGCATCCCCAAGACATTCTGGCACAAAGTAAACCCTTATTCGCCAGGTCCATTTGCTACATAAAGAGGGGGTCAGTGAAGTTTCATGGGGGCTTTTCTGCCATAATTGGTCAAGTAAACTTGTGGGGGGAGGCCTTCATTCAGTGGAATTTGCTGCTGGAGTTGTTTTTATTTACAATTAGCTACTGTTATTCTGCTTTTTTCGCCCCATGTCCTTTCATAGAAGTTTTCCACATTTCTCTGAATTCCTCATATTTGTAGTTTCACATCGTTAAATAATATTCTGTTAAATTCATGTGCTACAATTTATTCAGCTGAACTAGTTGACAGGCAGCCACTGTGACTCCAGTTTTTTGCTATCACAGAAAGTGCTATTGCAAGATATAAAGCCTTTTTTATAGTCCTTGTCCTCCTTAAGGTATCTCACTCATCAGGTATTGCTGGGTCAAAGAGAATTTTCTTTTTTTCTTTTTTTGCTGAGACAATTGACTTGCCCAGGATCACACAGCTAAGGAAGAGTTAAGTGTCTGAGGTCACATTTGAACTCAGGTCCTCCTGACTTCAGGGCTGGTGCTGTATCCACTGCACCACCTAGATGCTCCTCAAAGAGAATTTTCAAAGAATTCACTCACTTGTTTTCCAGAAGGAAGGTTGGACGGAATCAGCCAGTTGGGCAATCACCATATATATACACAACTCCACTGCAGGGTACATCCATCTGTCTTCCACTAAATTGGCAAACATGATAAAAGATGCAAATTGTCAATGTTGGAGGAGCTGTGGGAAGCCACTTCCCATTCTAAGTGCTCAGAAACCATCCTAAGACACATTTTAGAATAATTTGTCAAGTTTCCTAAAGCAGCTTAGCAAGTAGATTTCATCATCTTTTCCTTTCACTTAGAAAGCACTTATACGTTTTTCATTTGTTTATTCGTTCATTGTCTTTCTTGAAGGTTGGGACACTTGCAATCTCCAGTCCACAGGCTTCTCTTCCATGCCCTCATTCATCTCCTTTCTCTCCATATTGTCTCTCAGAACAGCTGAAATCCGGGGATGCCCTTGTCTCCAGCATCCCTTGATCTGCTCCTATTTTGTAGAATTATTTTCAGAGAGCAGCAATACAGCTCAGCAGTCCTGAGCAGGGCTTCCAGTATCCTGGGATGCTACTCATTACACCTGCTGCCCACTAGACGTTCTCCTCAGTTATCTTGGGAGTCATTCTCTATTAGCCATTTTTGAGGTAGCCTTGCCAGTCTGATAACTGTTCTCCTCAGTAGGGGAAAAATACACAAAATAGAATTCTGCCTTCCCCGTCATCTGTTATTCATTCACTGGACCAGCAGCATCCTCGGACCTATGGTCCTGCTCCCAGAGCCCACATCCAAGGGAGCTCTCCTGCGGAGAAGGGCCCAGCCCTCTCTGCTACCTGCCAGCCCACACCACCTCCTGGGCAGGGAGGGAAAGACAGGAAGCGAGTCTCGTTATCACCATCACCTCAACCATCACCTCCCTCTGACTCCCAAGGCGACATCCCTGGGCACTCTCCTCTGAGAGGGTCATGGTCTCCGATTTCCTCCCCAAACCCCTAACTGGGTGGCTTGCACAGAGTAACAGAATTCTATTAGCTTGAATTAGGTGGGATTAATCAAATGAGGGTGGGACAAAAACCGGTGAGTGACAAACCCTGAGAGCCCTCACGCCCGTCTGTCCGTCTGTCCCCTGGCCAACAGTATGACTGGTGCTCCTGGATCCCTAATGCGCCACCAACCATGCGGGCGCCTCCCCCGACAGAAAAGGGTGTAGTCACCATCGAGCAGATCGTGGAAACGCTGCCAGACCGAGGGCGCTCCTGCTGGCATCTGGGCGCCGTCTGGGCCCTGAGCCAGTTCCAGGAAAACGAGGTAAGTCCAGCAGTGCTGCCCTTCTTGGAATATTTGGGGGGAGGCAGCACATGGCAGAGCGGCTTCCGGGCGGGCTCCCGACACACGTTGGCTGTGTGACTCCCTGTACCGCATTGGGGCCATTGTCTATGAGCATCTCTGCAGGCATACTGACTTGGGAAACCACCCATGAACACCGTCCGTGTCCCACTGTATTTTCCATGGTTTGTCAAACCACACTTCCCAGTCACATTTTAACCAGGTCCAGGCTGTTCTGGGGAGGGGCAGCCCTAGTATTTGACGCCTCTGTTTTAGGCAGCCCCCCAAAAGAACCTTACTGAGCAGCTGCTGATGTCCTGAGAGTGGGGGCCTCCCCACTGGAAGCGGATCACCAGTTTGGACAAAAGCAAAAGTGCCATTTGAGAAGAGTCAGGTAGTTGATGTGAGAGAAATTATCCTTACTGGCAATACTAATAGCTAGTGTGTATATATACTATATGCAATAATACTAGCTAGTATATCTATACTGTAATAGATGCAATATAATTATATGTAATTATAATAACATATATATACATACATACATATATAAAAGTTATTATAATTACATATATGTTACATATAATATAATATATATATATACTTTAACATTTACAAAGGACTTTACAAATATTGTCTTATAATTTTACTAATGAGTAAACTGAGGCTGATAGACTTAGATGACTCACTCAGGAAGTATCAGAGGCAGTAGGTTTCACACTCAGGTCTTCCTTCCTTCAGATTTGGCGCTCTCTCTCTCTCTCTCTCTCTCTCTCTCTTTTTTGCTATTGTTCAATCATTTCACGTGATCCCATTTGGGATCTTGGCAAAGATACTGGAGTGGTTTGACGTTTCCTTCTCCAGCTCATTTTACAGAGGAGGAAACTGAGGCACACAGGATTAGTTAAGTGACTTGCCCAGGGTCACACAGCTCATAAGTGTCTGAGACCAAGATTTAAACCCATGAAGATGACTCTTCCTGACTCCAGAGAAGACATTAACCACTGCTCCACCTAGCTGCCCCTACATTTTGATCTTCAAAACCCTTAATGTCCATTAGCTCATTAATCCTCTCAGCCATCTAGCTCATGCAATAACACCCTTGATTTTATATGTGAGGAAGCCGAGGTGACACAAAAGAGGAACGAGCTTCCCCAGGAGGTAGTGAGTTCCCCATCACTAGAAGGTAGGTAGCGATCATTTGGGGGAATGCATTGCAGCAGAGAATCCTTTTCAGGAATTGGTTCAATTTGATGGCCACTGAAGTCCCTTCTGACTATGTGATTTTACGAGAAAGGGTTGGTTCAATGACAGCCTACGTAGGGGCCAAACTAGGGTTCTAGATGTACTTGTCTTTCCATGTAACTCAACATTTTACTCCTACGAGAATGTAAACTCAAGGGCTTGGGATTCATATCATTGATTTGGAGTTTTATGGTCCTGCCCTTTCCTCATTTTGAGGAACTGAAGCCCAGATGCCTGGGATGCCTGGGATCCCAAGGCATGGTTTCCTTATTTGTGTTTGTGTCCCCAGTGGTGAGCACCATGCCAGGCACCCAGCAGGCCCTGACTGAATGTCTGCCTGCCTTATTGCCTTGTTGTCTCCATGGAGTGCTTGACCTGGAGAGGGAGCAGAATCCACTCCACCAGAAGCAGTGGATGGGCTTCCACGTGGGCAGGGGTGGGCAAGACAGTGGCAAGGCTTAACCCGTGTGTGTCTGTCTGGGTCCGTCAGCTGTTCCTGGGCACGTACCCCGAGGAACATTTCATCGAGAAGCCAGTCAAGGAGGCCATGGTCAAGTTCCGTAAGAACCTTGAGGTCATTGTCAGCGGGATCACCGAACGGAACAAGAATAAAAAGCTGCCTTATTACTACCTGTCACCCGACCGGATCCCCAACAGTGTGGCCATATGAGCCGGCCCCCAGCTCAGCGCTAAGGTCAGGAGGAATGTTCTCTCACTGCCTCAGAGGGAAGGCCTTCATCCCCTTTGGGGATCATAGGAGGCTTCTGTGGTGTGTGTCTACACCTAAGCAAGCCTTCTTTTAGCAAGAACCTCTCCAGACACAATACTAGGCCATGTAGCTTACGTTGTCACATTTAGGATGTCAAGCCACAGGATGTATGATAATATAGCCGCCGTGCTGACAAGGGCCTTCTCTACAAAGGTCTTTGTGCTCCAGCAAAGTGTAAAAATCGCTACCCTACCTCTCAATTACTTCCATTGCCACTGTCCAGCAGGGAATTTGTACCATCCCTGTCATACCCGAGATCCAAATGATCACAAAATCATTTCTAGCTTGCTCTGGAGAATGGCATTTTCTGGAACTGAAGATACGTGCCTTTCTAAAAATAGTACCAGAAAGTCCCTCTCACCTCATCCTGGGTGTCACACATTGGACTGCTGCCTCTTCCCTCAGTCCTGGCTTTGTTTCCCAGGCTTCTGGTAACTGAGCCCTTTTGAATGATGTCCAGGATCAGTTGGCAGGAACCCACGGTGAGTCATATCATGAGGAGTTCAGCCATTTACCCAACATGGCAAGTTTAATTCAACCACCCGATGACCCTCTAGTTTTGTTTAGAACGCCTGGCTGTGTGGCCTTCCCACTCCTCCCCCCTTGAGGACCCTGCAGGAATGGAAACTATAGCTTTGAGAATGAGGAGCAGTAGCAGAGAGCTCTGGGCAGGTGGGTTTTAGAATGCAGAGCGATTCCTTACCATTTTCTCCTTTCTTTTTCTTGTAATTAATAAAATTAAAAGATTTCGCATTTCCGTTACTCTTGTTGCCATGATTACTTTGAAGGGAGCAGGGGAGACATTCCCCATGCTATCATTACCAGGTTAGGCCAGGTCTGGGAGGTGGGGCTAGAGCTGGGAGCTGGCCCGGAACTCACAATAACATTTCCTCTCCCCCTCTACCACATCAGCAGTAACAATAATTCTAATCCAAATGGAGCTTTAAGATTTGGAAACATTGCAAACATTAATTCATTTTATCTTCAAAACAACCTGGGGAGGTAAGTGCTCTTTTCCCTGAGATTTTAAGTGACTTGGCTCAGGGTCACATGGGAAGTGTCAGATGGGATTTGAATTCAAGTCTCTGACTCAGGCCAGTCAGTGCTCTATCCCCTGGCTACTCTCCATGTATTCCCATCTTGGGGTCACCTCTTTGGCCTGTCCCATCTGACCTGAACATCACTGAAGCAAGAGGCAAACAGAGACTGACAGGATGTCTCTGGCCCTGAAGGGACTGTCTCCACTTTCCCTTTCTCTCTCCATTTAGTCATTCATTTTCTCAAATCACAAGAACAAATATGGATAATAAAGAAAAGCACAATTCTATGTTGAAATTACCTAAACACGTGAGTCTCGTTCTGCGTATTTAGTCCATTTTTTCTCTGCTAAGAGGCGAGCAGCCATCATGGCTGGTCACTGCTTGGAGTTCTTAAGTCTGTCCAAGTTGCTGTCCTGAGAAGAACTCCTTAAGCTGTTTCCTCCAAAAAGCTTCACGGAGTGGGTGATTTAGTCATAGAGCTTGTTTCTTTTCATGGAGAATGCTGCCTTGGCCTGTGACTTCCAAGTTCATTTCAGAAATCTCACCTGTGTGGCAGGTGCCTCGTTAGAAACTTAAAAGTTATAGTCTTTCTTAGAAAAACAGTCCAGTCTGGCTAAGAAAGCTTCCCCCAGTGCTTGGAAGGATGGAGCGGGAGGAGCTTCTCCTCACTTTGCTTGTATGCAAAACCACAAGGGTGAGGGGTCTGTCCTCTCTGGCCCCTGCCCCTCCCTGAGCATCTGGCTGGATCCTTTGGGGTTCTAGAGGCCCCTCGTTATGGAACCTTTAGTTCCAAATCTCACCAAGTTTCTTCCTCATCCTTAAATAGCCTGAGTAAAAGGACCCATGTGCTGCCTCATCGGTTCACAGCCCCAGTGGGGACGTTAGTCTTTCCAAATCATGGCTTTTCATCAGTGACGTCTTTTTGCATCCAAGAAACTGAGTCTTGGAAATGGCAGTGGCCTGCCTGGGGCCTCAGGATTGGGTCAATGTCCCTGAAACATCTCGGGGATTGAAAGGGCAGCTGGGCTATTCCTGAATAAAGTGAATCCCCTGATCTCCACCCAGATCAGTCACTTCGAGTGAGAAAGGTAGATTTGGAACCACAAGACCTGAGTCCCTCACTACCTACATGATCCTGGGCCTCCATTTCCCTTCAGTTTCCTCAGCTATAAAGTGAGATCCAGATCCTTTAGAGTTCCTATCCCAGGAGCCCTCCAAGCTGGGCCTTCTGTCCCCTTTGGGCATCAGCCCTCTCCCGGAGGGGCTCCCCAGAGCATGCCCTAGCCTGATTCTTTGCGGGCCCCCTCAGGTGCTCTTCTGTTTGCTAATGTTGGATTGGAAGAGGAGCCCCAGAGAGAGGAGGATGGCGGCCTTGGAAGGGATGGGGCAGTGTTAGCATGGAACTATCATCGGTTTTCCATGTATGGTACATTAAGGTTTCATAGTCCTCATCACCCTGTGAGGGACTGACAATATAATTACTACCTGACATGCGTATAGTCCTGGAGGGGACACCTCAGGAGATCAGAGCATCCTCTATTTAGCTAAGTTGTATAAAGAGCTTTATGGTCATTATGGGATTTGAGCCTTGTTATAACCATTTTAAAGATAAGGGAAATGAGAGTTGCTCCAGAGCTTTGCGTAAGAATCCTCTGTCAGAAGCTTTGAGGAGGGGAATTTCCACTCTGTGCTCTGGGCAGTGTTAGGTCTGCTGCGTATTTATTCAGGGCTTTGTGACCCGCTCTCCAGCCCCCATAGCCAACAGACAACACAAAATCCTGTGCCTTCATAGAATTCTTTAATCTGGACAGGGGCCAGCCCTGCACTTTTAGGGCACAACTGAGCCATTCCCCAGATCCCCTCCATGCCCACCCCGTCCCTTCTCCCCTGACCCTGGGTTCAGAAGGGAGTCAACAGAGCTTCAAATCTCTCCATGAGATCCTCGAGCATGTGCTGGGCCAGCAGCTTGGTCATGGGGTAGCAGGCCTCCGCCAAGGTCACCAAGGCTTTGGAGAAGGAAGTCACTTGTTCCTGTGGCGATGAGATGGGAGCTGGCATGAGAGCCCAGGCCCCGGCCCCGGCCTGCTCCCCATTGCTGGGTCCCCAAGGTCCCAGGCGGGGGTCTATCTGAGGGAGGCCCCGGAGATGCTGCGGTCCCTGGCCAGAGTCGGAGGGGCCTGGAATCCGGCCCCTGGGCAGTCCCCCAGGCTCCCCTTCTGTCTGAAGGTCGCCCTGGGAGGCAGCCCCTCCTACTTGGCCTGGCCAACTACCTGAAGGGTTTCCTTCTGTAACAAAGACATTCCTCCCTCTGCCCTTGGAGGCCCAGCAGCCCCAGTCTGAGCTCTCCTCCCCAAGCCCACCTTCAATTACTCAGAGACACCTCCCGTGACTCTGGGAGCTTAATGCCCCTAACTCCTCCAGCCTCAGTGCACCCTTCAAGGCTCAGCTCAGGGAACACTTCTGCTCCCCCCCACCCACCCATTTAGTGGCCTTTCCTCCCTGCTCAAGTTATAATGTAGACACAGACTCCGATATAAATGTGGGCATCTGCTTGTTCTGACTACATGTACAGGTCTATATTTGGGTAGCTACATCGCACGGAGCGTCAGGACTTCCTGAGTTCAAATCCAGCCTCAGACACTGATTGGCTGTGGGGCCCTGGGTGGGTCACTTGGCCCTGCCTGCCTCAGTTTCCTCATCTGGAGAATGAGCTGGAGAAGGAAATGGCAAACTCCTCCAGGGTTAACCACCACCTAAGGGTGTTCATGCGCTGGGCCTTCCCACCTCATGAAAATGTGCTCTCCTGAAGACTCCTGAAGGGGGGAAAGGTGTCCAAGGACGAAGCGCCACCTGGGAGGGAACGGAGGCTCCTTCCTGGCAGTTTCTAGCCCATGCTCACACCAGTGGAAGGAGAGTTGGCTGAATCTGGATTTAAAACCGGCCTTCCCTGGACCCTACGGCTTCCCTAACCCCCGTCCCATTTATCACATCCCAGAACTTCTTGGGAAACTCCTGGTCACTCCTCCCCAGCTCTCTCCCAACTGTCTTCAGCCCAGTTACTTCTCTACAGAAATGCCTCTGCTGATTAACTGATCTCCAGAAGTCTGGACATCCAAGGGCTTTTTCCTCATTTCTCTTCCTCCTCATGTGAGCCTCCGGCCCTCCTTTTTCTTCCCCCAGCCTTCCTTTCCAATCTCATCTTCCATATTTATGATGTGGCTCAATCTCCTTGCTTGAAGCCCTTCAATGAGTCCCTAGAAATCTCCCAAAGGAGGAAGCAAAATTCTTTAGCCTAAAGCTGCCATTCCATGAGGAACACTTATCTTCTTGACCCAAAGAGGTCTCTGGTCTGGCCAGACTGGTCTCCTCACTCTCCAGTGGACACACCCATAGCTTTACTACCTCTGTGCCTTTGCTACCACCATTCCCTACACCTGAGATGCCTTCCTCCCCCCATCACCACCTGTTGAGTTCTTTCCTATCTTTATTAAGTTCCAGGTTAAAGGTTGTATGTAAAAGTCAGACATTTACCCCAATCCCTCTTCTCTTCATCTCCTCCTGCTATTTTCTTCCTTTACCCCAATCTCCCATGAGGAAATGAATTTAGGCTTTACCACGGCTAATCCCTCTACTTAAAGAGTCCAGGGGATTCCATTCTCTCTGGTCTCCAACAGTCACCCCACCATCCCCACTTCATTTCTCTCTCTGTCTTGATCTTTCTCTCTGTCTGTGTATCTCTTTCTCAGTCTCTCTGTCTCTCTTTTTCTCTCTCTCTCTGTCTCTTTCTTTTTCTGTCTCTCTCTCTCTCTCCCCCTCCCCATCCCCCTTTCTCACTTCTTTCCTTCCTGCCTGAAGACATGCCCATGTCTCCCCCATCTTGAAACGACCCTCACTGGGTCCTCCCATTGCCCTCCCTGGGTCCCTCCTGCCTTTGGGGGTAAAGTCCTTGAGGAGCCCACACACAAAAGGTGCTTCCCCTTTCTCTCCTCTCTCTTTAAAACTCCTTAAGATTCTGGCTTCTGACCTTACTCTTCCAGCAGAATGAGCAGCAGAAACCGCCCTCTCCAAAGTTACCAAAAATCTCTTTCTGGCCTTTTCTCGGTCCCCATTCTCCTTGACCTCTCTGGGGCCTTCAACGGGGTCCATCACTCTGTCCCCCCAGGTGCTGTCTCTGCCCGGGTTTTCAGGGCCAGTCCCTCCCCCCCCATTATCATGCCCACTTTACAGATGAGGAAACTGAGTCGGAGGTTATCTGACCTGCCGCAGACCGGAGATCTCCCCAAAGCCCAGACTCCTGCCCGGGACCCCTGGGTTCCACAAGCCGAGCATTAGCCCCGGGGCTGGCTCTGCGCCAGGCCCCGCGCTCAGGGCCGGGGGTGCCCGCACAAGCCAAGACGGCGGAAGGCAAACCCTCCTCACGCCCCTGTGAGGGCCTGGCCTCTGCCCCCCCCCACAAGCCAACCCCCAGCGGGTCCCCTCTCCCCCCCCAGCAGCAGAGCTACCTTCAGAGAGTAATAGAAGTTCTTCTGCTCGCCCTCGGGCCCCACAGCGGCCCACATCAGCTCGGGGGAGACGCAGTCCAGCACCTCGTACAGGTGGTAGAGAAAACCATTGGGCTCCTGCCCGGGAGAGCGCGGCCCGTCACGGAGGGGGCAGGGCTGGGCCTCGGCCCCAGGGCCGGCCCCGGCCCCTGCCCTCCGCCACCGGGAGACCGCCGAGGAGCTCCCTGGGCGCTGACAGGGCGAGCGACAAGCGGGATTCGCCCCGTCACCGCCAGTCCCGAGCGCCCCGGCCGCCTCTCGGGGTAATCTCTTCCTCTGTAAATGGGGGGTCGGGATGGCCATCTCCCCGCTCCCCCCGTTTCTGCCATTCTGACCCACGCTAAGGGGCCCCGTGACCGGCTCCCGAGGGGGGCGAGGCCGAAGGGAAGCCGGCCAAATGCCCGGCCCTCCCGAGCTCTCCCTCCGGCCCGAGGCACCCCGGGACGGGGAGGGACACTGAAAGTGAACCGAGGCCAAGGCCCCGAGGCGGTGGCCACTGTGGAGAGAACTCTCCCAGGCCCGTCCGGAACCTCCGCTGAGCCAGCTTGTCCCTGCCTCACTTTGTGGTGACCTTGCCCCGCCCACCTGGCGAGAGCTGACCCCCCCACCCCGGGGCGCCACGTGGGGGCTCAGCCCGTCTAATGTTGGGGTCAGAAAGAGCGGAGCCCCCCTCCCTCCCGCGACAGCCCAGGATTCTGGGGCTCTGGTCTGGGGAGCCCCGCAGGCTGGACAGCGGGAGCCCTCCTGGGCTAATGGGGCTACTTCCCCTGAAAGAACCAAGTCTCAGCACCGCGGATGCCCAGAAGCCATAGAAAAAGCCAATTCTGACCGCTTCGTTCTACTGAGAAGGGACCTGAAGGTCTGAGAGAAGTGAGCGGGCCCCAGGAGGGCATCTCATCTGGAGCAGACCCCCTCCCCCAGCTAAATGAGGCCAGAGCCCGGGCCCTGAGCCACCTTCTCATCAGGCGGAGGAAGATGCCCCAGAAAGAGGAGGGGGGACTGACTGACTCTGTCCTTGGTATAGTGTTCCCGAGGGGCCCTGAGCCCCCTACCTAGGGGCCCCAGTCCCACGAGTGTTGCCCCTCCTCCCCCCAGGCTCTTACCGCCATGGAGGCTCTCTTTTCTCTCGTCTGGGCCCAGCAGTGAACCAGGACGGTCTGTGGGAGAGAGTTTCAGAACTGGCCTTCAGCCACCTTTGGAGGCCCAGGGCCACAAGGCCCAGCACACAGAAAGCGGGAGCTGGTCCTCCCCTCATAGGCCATGGGCAGGACTCAGAGAAAAGTAAAGGAGGCTGCCTGGGAGGCCAGCCCCGGGAGGGACTGGGCTGGTTCTGTACTGAGAGCGGTACCACAATGTGTATAAACACCTCACAGCCCCTTTCCCCTCCACCCCCCAGGGGGTAACAGCCCAGCTCTGCTAGGAGGGGCTCCGGAGGCTGGGGTCTCAAACCAGGGTATTTGATGCTACTTTTTTTTTCCCTAACAATTTATTCACATTAATAGAATAGATCAAAGACCAGACAACTCTTCCATCTCCATGTGCCCTTGCTCTGCGGCAGCCCCAGGTGCAGTCTGGGAGCTGACCTGAGGTCCGGCTGCTCTCTGCCCGAAGAAGGGCTTCCTGGAGGAAGAGAATGACCTCGCAGTGCTCCTCCCACAAAGAGCTTTGCTTTGTCACCACAAGGCTGCCAGGGAAGGCCGGCAGGCTCAGATTTGGGGGTTTTTTGAAGCCTATTTGTGAGCTCCCCAGCAGACCTTAATGAGTAGTGGAGAGGGAGGTCCTGGCTCTTCCAGGATTTCCCTGTCCCAGTGATGCAGTAGGGTCTCCTTTTCCACCTCCTTCCTTTTGCCCTAAAATGCTGGTAAAGCTGCCGCAGGGTCAGTCCTTCAGCCAACTCTCCCTTATGTGGCAGTTCAGTTTACCTAAAGCTGCTGAGGCCATTTTTGGGACTGAAAGATCCCTATAATTACCCAGGAGTATCTGCTGGCCTTCCTGGGGACACCGAGATCCCTTAGTCCAGTCTAGATAAATGTACGCCCAGTTTTGTGTGAAAACACAAGAGGAAACAGGTTGGATAGACAGATGTAAGTTACTGGAGGTCAGAGACCGTTTTCTTACTTCAGGGACTAATGTAGAGCCTAAAACAAAGTAGGCTTTTGGTGAATTCTTGTGGAACCGAGAGGTTGTGGACCCGGAGGGATGGGCAGAATTTCTGTGAGTGGAGAAGGGAGGGAAAAGCGGGGGAGGCTGGAGAGTGGAGGCAGGGCACTCGGCAGGGCCCCGTTTGCTGGGGGCACTCCTGTCCCTACAGGGCCATCCCTGTAAGCTAGGCTGGGGGATTCTCCTGAAGTTTGGGGAAAGGGGGTCTGTGGTGAAAACTGCCTTGAATAGGAAGACTTTGGCAGGTGTCCACATCAGATCACGGGTGCAATGGAACAGAAGCTACTTGGGCTAATCCCTTCATTGTACAGAAAAGGAAACTGAGGCCCAAGCAGGTCAAGTGGCTTCCCGAGGTCCCCCTTGGGAGATTCTGAACAGAGGGTGCAGGGCCCTGAGCCGGTGCCTGAGGTCACACAGGGTATGTGGCAGGTGTGGAAATCACAGCAGGACTCCGCCTCTACCCCCACTCTCCTTCCTTCCTGTTCTGCTGTACCAGCAGGGCAGCATTAAGGGGTGCTATCAGGAGTGGGAAGGAATGGAAAGGAAGAAATCCCGGGAAGGCAGAGACACATATTGGATCTGGCCAATGGACTGCCTATTATTGCTTGATTGTGCATATTTTCATGAGGATTTGGCTTTTCTTCTTTTAAATTGGAAGTGAGATGGGAGGGTGAGAAAATAAACACTTGTTTCTTGGAAAATAAAATGAACAAAAAAAAGAAGAGAAAACAATCTCAAGACTTGGGCTAATTAGATATGAGAAGTGGGGGATGAAAGAGGAAAAGCTTCCCTGGCTCTGTCTGGGGGAGGGTTGAGGAGGACACAGGCCCAGTCAATCTGCCATCAGTGCGAAGGGGACATTAAACGTGGAGCTTTCTCCTCTTCTGCACCCCCGGCACATTTGGGGTGCACTTACCACCTTCTTCAGAGGCCTGGCGATCTGCTCGTTCATCATGAGGCTCTTCAAGCTCCCTGGGATGCTCTCGGCGTCTCTAAAGAGCATGGGGACGATGAAGCCGAGCAGCATGTCGTACAAGTTGGCAAGTGGGACCTGGCAAGAGAGGAAGGCGTCAGCCCGGGCACGCCGCCAGCAGCTGCCATTCACTGGACGGGGCCCAGGACAGAGATCAGGACTCCATCTTTTCCAGGGGAACCACCCCCAGGGTGTTCAAGCAGACTCAGTGCTGAACTGGCACTTAGGCCAGAAGCAGGGCCCAGGTATCAGGGACTGGCACCAGGTGCCCCATTGTGGTACTGGGAGCCTCAAAGCACAGGGCTGCACCTCGGGCAGCTCCTTCTCCCCCCCTGTGCCAAGCTTCCGCAGAACCCTTAGACACCCATGTGTGTTCTGTTCCAGTGGGATGGGAGAGCAGGAGGAGGGGCAAGGATGGGAAGGTTTAGTGGGTGAAGGACTGACTGGCAAATGGCTTGGCCCCAAGGAAAACCATGCCAATGGCAGTCAGAATTCCAGCCTGAGGTAGGCTGAGGTTAGTCACTCCTGTTCCCCAGGGCTCTCCATGGTGGGGGAGGTCTGGCAATGTCCGGGTATTTGCTAGGCCCTGTGCAGCAGCTCAAACCTTTCTTAGAAGGGGTTCATGTTTAGAGGAATATATTTAACCCATATTGGATTGCTTTCTGTCTAAGGGGGGAGGGAGAAAAATGTGGAACCCAAAGCTTTACAAGGTGAATGCTGAAAACTATTTTTGCATGTTTTGGAAAAAAAGCTATTATAGAAGAGAAGGGTTTGTTTGGAAGGGTCTGGAAGGGAAAGAAAATGGCAGCATGTTGATCAGCTGCTGGGCTCATTCCATCTCTGCCCTCTCAGCCCCAAGCCTGACTTCTTTGGGACAACATAGGGAATGGCACCAGCTCTCCCTAGGCTTAATACCCCTCTCCTCATGTCCACTTGCACAAGAAGTGCTCCTAAAAGATCATTACATACTTCAACAACAATACTATATGATGATCAATTCTGATGGATGTGGCCCTCTTTAACAATGAGATGAGCCAATAGAGCCGTAATGAACCGAACCAGCTATACCCAGGAAAAGAACTTTGGGAGATGACTATGAACCACTACACAGAATTCCCAATCCCTCTATTTTTGTCCGCCTGCTTTTTTATTTCCTTCACAGGCTAATGGTACACTATTTCTAAATCCCATTTTTCTTGTGCAGCAAATTAACTGTTTGGACATGTGTACTTATATTGTATTTAATTTATACTTTAACATATTCAACATGTATTGGTCAACCTGCCATCTGGGGTGGGGGGAAGGAGGGGAAAAGTTGGAACAAAAGGTTTTGCAATTGTCAGTGCTGTAAAATTACCCATGCATATAACTTGTAAATAAAAAGATATAATAAGAAAACAATACATAAATTAATAAATAAAAGAAGTGCTCCTAAAGAGGGAACCACTGAGTCTCTGGGTTCAGTGGAGAGTCGGACCCTCAGACATGACTCCTGTCATTGGAACTGCAGGTCGGGAAGAGGGGAGGGAGGGGGGATCAGCAGGAAGCCTGTGTCCCACCCCCTGCCCCAGGCAATGATGGTGCAAGTTGGGTGAACCTCCCCTCCCACCTGCCACCATAGCACAGCCTGCGCCCCTCCCCCCATTCCTCCTGCTTGGGGTCGAGGGCCCCTCACTCACACCCACTCCCCGTAACTCCTGGGACAGGACGGCCCAGTTTGACGGCTGCTGGATGAAGGCCATCAGGCTGTCGTAGGCCTCGTTGAAGTTGCTGGGCTTGAATGAGAAGGAGAGAGATCAGCTCTGGTTGGCAGGGAAGGATTCCAAGGAGAACCCAGGGCCGGGAGTCCCAGGGGATGTTCAGGGTACGTGCACAAGCTCTTACACACGCAAACAGCGGAGGCTCTGACCAGCGCGCGCTGTCCTGCTCCCAAGTGCGGGGTGAAGCCCAAAGGAAGCCAAGTGAGGGCTGTTCACTTCGGGATGACCCTGGCGCACTCTGCGCCCCCCCCCCCCCCTTTCCCTCGCTCTTCCCCTGGTTCATCTGGCCTGGCTTCCATCCGAGGCACCGGGCCGGCCAGAGTTCTCAGAGCTCTCGGAGGGGCCTCGGGAATTCAGTCAGCATCTCTCAAGCCCCTCAATAACGTGCAGGTGCAGCGGGAGTAGCCAAAGGGGGGCTGCCCGGGAGCCCGCTTGCCGCTCGGTCGGCCTGGGAAGCCGCTTACCTGTCCGCTCAAGGCCCCGGTGAGTCGGCAGAGCGTGCTTTCGCTGATGTCGTGGGCTGGGGCCAGCCCCCTGGCCCTCAGCGAGGAGAGCTGCAGAAGGCGGGACAGCCCTGGGGTCCAGTCGCCCAAACGCCCGCGGTCCCCCAGCTCCCTCCTCCCCCTCCCTCCGCGAAGCCGCCGGTGCCTCCCTAGCGCTCAGCCCGCTTCATCGAGAGCTCCGCCAAAGGGGGATGCCCCTCTTGCTGGGCCCTGTCTCCGCCGGCTTCAGGCAGCGGGGCCCCCACTGGGGCTGGGGGCACGAGGCCGCGGGCTCCTTGGGAGGCACCTGCCCGCTCACATTTTCCTCCCGCTCGGCCACAGGCTGAACTGTTTAATTTGGGCTGAGGTACAGGGAAGAGCCCAGAGCACTGGGGGGGGGGGGGAGGGGGGAGACTCCTGGCTCTGCAGTTTACTGCCCCTATGGCCCTGGCAAGTCAGCTTAGGAGCGGGATCTCCGGACATTTCCCCTTCTGTGACATGAGGGGATTGCAGAGGTCACTAGGGAGGTCTGTTCTGCCCTTAGTTCTAAAGGTGTAGGCCTGTGACCTCCTCCTCCTCCCCTCAAAGGAGAAAGGAAGGAAGGGAGAAAGGAAGGAAGGGAGGGAGGGAGAGAGAGAGGGAGAGAGAGACAGAGACAGAGACAGACAGACAAGAGACAAAAGATTGCTGTACTCCTTGAGCTTGTGTTCCCATGCTTGGCATAGTACTGGGCATTCAAGAGGGAATTGATAAACATTCCTATGGATGATTCATGCCAGATTCAGCCCAGGATTTCACTTGCACAGGGAACTCTCAGTGAGGAAACTCTCTCCCCATGATTATCAACTAGCCTGAAATGTATAATCTTAGAGAATCCTCTGGGGACAATGGGGTATTAAAGGACTTGCCTAGGGTCACTTATTTTACAAAGGCAGGACCCAGAGGCCTTTTCACTGGGCAGATCTCTCCGAGTTCCGTACAGAGCCCACATTTCTGTAAAATGCAGCAGGGGTTCTCAGCCCATCGGGGGCTTCTGACTCACCCCATCTGTGTGGAGCTCCTTGGTTACTTTCTCCCAAAAAGAGGGCTGGTTGAGGGATGCCACCAATGCATCATAGATCATAGTGAAATGGAAGGGTTTCTGAAAAAGAAAAGGGTTTTTCTCACTAATGAGAACTGAGCTAAATGTCTAGGATGATATTCAGTAACTGACAAGCCTCACAGAGGATTGCAAAATCAGCTTCCCATGTTCAAGGAGGGGCGGGAGGATGGGGGTCAGGAGACATCATTAGCCAGTAGCGTGTTTGAAAAATAACCCCCAGACTGGCGGACCCCACACTCAGTGCCAGTCCCAGCATGATGCAGCGGCCAAACCCGCTAAGTGATCGTGGGCTGAGGCTGCAGGAGACCATGAGGTGCCAGACGCCATGGTCACCTTGGTCAGGCCATGTGCAAAGTGCTGTTTGCTTTGGGCACACCACTTTAGGAAGGCTCTTGCTAAGGTGGAAAGTATCCAGAAAGCGGCCACAGTGTGAGAAGGACCATAAGCCTGTGTCCAGAGAGAGCATGACAGCCATGGTGAAGCATCTGAAGGCATGATCCAATGGAGTCCAACTAGATTTGTTTTATTTGACCCCCAAAATTGCAAAAACTCAAATTTAAGCCTGAGGTTTAAAAGAAAATCAAAAACTTCCTAACAGTCAGAGCCCTCTCAAAATAGAATGAACTGCTTTGGAAGCAATGAGTTCTCCGCCCCTCTTGGAGGATCTCCAAGCAAAGGCTGGATGATCACTTATTGCGTATGATGGACTGGGAATTTGGTTGACATGGGGATGTAGTCCCTACCAACTGGAAAGCTCTGTGACGCTGAGTAAAGGCAGATCATTGGTTTGTTTCAAGAAAAAAAGGCCCAGAGTCATGCCCCAGTGAACTCAGCAAGAACTGAGGCCATTGCCAGGAAGGTAGAGCAAGGACAATGATGATGATGACAACGATGGCCAACATTTACAAAGCATTTTACACTCTGCAAAACACTTATAAGTCACTTGACCATCATCTAACAACCTTGTGAGCTTAACCACTACCTCCTCCTTCTCCTTCTCCTCCTTCTGCCCCTACACTCCATTCCCTCTCCTCCTCTTCCTTCTCCTCCTCCTTCCCCTTTTTCTTCCTCTCCCTCCTCCTTCTTCTCCCCTTCCTCCTACCCCTTATCTTCATCATCTCCATTTCATAGATGAGCAAACAGAAACAGAGATGACTGGGAGTGCCTGAGGCAGGATTTGAATTCAGGTCTTCTTGACCCCAAATCCTAGGCTCCGCCCCTTTGCCATCAACTGCAGAGAGGTTACAAGAGTTGGGGGTGGACTGGACCAGAATTTCTTAAAAATTTTTCCTCTAGCGATCTCTTTTTGCTCAAGAAATTTTTATGAGACCTTGAGCATTTAAGTAAATAAAAGAGACACATAAATCCAACATTCTGATAATCAGTCACCCACAATTCTGCAGCCCTCGGGTCACTGCCAACCCCAGATTAAGAGGATGGAGGCTAGAATAGCTCTCTGGGCTGTTCAGATTCCCCTGGGTGATGGCTCCCTGCTTCTAACAGACACAGTGTCACGGCAGCCGTCTCTTCAGAGGCTGATCCTTTTTGGTCCTCCTTGCCATGGCTTCCTCTGGAGCTGGGCCAACCCCACTCAGAAAGAATTCCCTCGACTTCACAGCCCATCAGCGGCCACTCAGGTTGAAGACCCCCGTTGGCCTCCAAGGCAGCCCAGCCCCTTCTGGGAGGCTTTTCTATCAGACGCCTCTGGAAGACAAGCAGAACTGCGCCAGCCTGTCATCCAAATGAAAGCCCGGAAAGACGGGCAGATAACCTTCTTGTCCCATCAAAACCAAGCTCCTAGAGGTGAGTAAACATGAGCTCCTTTCACTGTCTAAATCCTCCCTCCCCATCTCTGCTCAGACACTCTCCAGCTTGCCAATGTCCTTCTTAAAGTATGAGGCCCAGAATTAAGGCCATTCTCTGGATGTGGCCTAACCAACGCTAAGGGGCAACAAAGCTGTCATTTCTGCCATTTCTGGACCCTGTGCTCCTCCTCATGTCACCCAGATCAGGGCTTCTTTAGCCCAAGAAATTTTGATGTGACCCCTTATATATAAGGTATATAAAATAGGTGTGCAAATCAAACATTTACATATTGTAGATCATAAATTCTTGATCCCCACATTCATTTATGAGAGACCCCACATCAGGTGGTGAACTACAATTTAAGAAGCTGGGATCTAGACCACATTAGCTCTCTTGGACACCTAAACATGTTGTGACTCATATTTTTCAGGACCCCCCGCCACATCCACTGCTCTCCATTTTTTCAGATGAATTGCTACAAAAATCACAACCTTCTCGCCTTGTCTCTGGGAAACTGGTATTGTGAACCCAAGTGAAGAACTCTATATTTATTAGTACTACATCCTTTCTTTCCTCCTTTATCTTTGGGAGCTCAACCCACCCTATTTATAAATCTCCCAAAAAAACCTGGAAAGGGGCTCACCTATCATTTAAAAAGATTAATATTTTATTTTCCAGTTACATGTAAAAATAGTTTTCAACATTTGTCTTTATGAGATTTTGAGCTCCAAATTTTTCTCCCTCCTCTTTCCTCTCCTCTCCCCAGGACAGCAAGGTTGATATACAGGTTATACATGTATAATCATGTTAAACATATTCCATATTAGTTGTGTTGAGCTCACCTACCTTCTATAAGAAGCCTGTGTCTTTTTTTTAAAAGGGTTGGGAAATTATATCCCGAATCAGATAATGTGCCCTCAGTCTACCTGCCTGTCATGCTACCTCATCAGAGAGCCACCCACCTCCGAGGCTAAGAAATGGCATTAGGTATTCCTCCACTCCTCTCCATTACCTGTCCATCCAGCATAATTAGCTTCTGTAGCAGGCACTTTCCAGTGTCTATTAGATAGGACCTAGTAGATTCTCTCATCAAAAGAACCTGCAAAGAGTAATAATCACAGATGGAATTCCCCTATTGGTTTAAAGGGAGAGATACAAGAGGTTGGTTTGAGCTTTAAGCCACATTCCTCAGCCTGTGTCTGCCCACCTCCCTCACAAGGAATTCAGAAAGCCATAGATTCATTCTTGTTCCCAGAGGAAGAAGATTCCCATCAGTCATCTTGTCCCCATCACAAATTCCCTTTTCCCTTCTGCTCTGGGCTCCTGATATCATTAGAAAAGGCAGATTAGGTTTTCCTTCTCTTCTTATCGAATTTGAAACAGTTTTGTTTTTCTTCTTTAAATAGAAACTCGGATATCATGATTAATAATATCCAATTCTTTCTCAATAATAACAATTTCTATAGCACTTTCTTCAATTGATTAACATGTATATTCATTAAATACCTACTTTGTGCCAGACACTGGGTATAATAGACAAGAGGTCTTCTTATGTGATAAGGGGATTATATATTATACAGAGGACAATGGGTATGCATATGTAGCTACATATAAAACATACATACGAATACAAGATTAATTTGATAGTAACACAGGGGAAGTATGGAGTGGAGTAAGGAGCTGATAGGGAACCATATAAAAAGTGTAATTGAGTGGAGATGAGGAAGGAGTGCATTCCAGGCACAGATGGGACGGAAAGCCTTGGAGATAGGTTAGCCAGAGCTGTGTGTAAACCTCTGAGAACTCTACACCCCTCATACCACTCAATTGAGCCTGGAATTAGCTTTCAGGAAAGTCACCTGCTCCAGGCTTAGTACTGAGATCTGTCATTTTGAGAAAGTGTGCCTTTTCCTGTTCTGGGGCACTGGACAATTTCAGCAGACTTTTCCCAGCCCTCACTTTTCCTAATTCCTCTTCAGCTTTGGATGCTGTCTACCACCCTCTCCTCTGGGTTTGACATGGGTCTCTTGGTTCTTCTGCTTGTCTAACCATCTTCTCTTCCCTCCCTGGAGCCTTCTCCTCCATCCTCTGAGTGTGGGCATCTCCCAAGATTATATCCTGGTCCCTCTTTTTTCTCTATAATTCCTCCTAAGGCTATGTCCTGGTCCCTCTTTTTTCTCTATAATCCCTCCTAAGGTTGTGTCCTGGTCCCTCTTTTTTCTCTATAATCCCTCCCGAGACTATGTCCTGGTCCCTCTTTTTTCTCTATAATCTCTTCCTTGGTGGTATGATCCCATCAGCTCCCGAGAATTAAATCATCTGTCTGCTGATGACTTCCACATCTATACTCCCAGACTTCATCTCTCTTGAGCAGCCACCATATTACTATTTCCACCTACATTTCCCCATATAACTGACTCTCAAGCTCAGCTTATCCAAAACAGAACTCGGTCTTTCCCCAACAATCTATCTCACCCTGAAAGCTCCATTTCTGTTGAGAGCATTGCCACCCTTCACCCTTCCATTTTCCCTGGTTCACAAGTTGTGACCTAGCTGGCCATCATATCGATGATACAATCTTACCCTCCACAACACCCCTCAGCTCCATCTCTCCCAGAATCCTAACTTTACTTATCTCGACTCAAACCCGAACTCCAAAAACTTCAATGGGGAGGAAAGAAGCATTTATTAAGGAACAGGGTTAAATGCTTTACAACTACTATTTTGGCGGGCCCTCTGTCGCGTTTAGAACAAAATGCATCAGCATGGCACTTCAAGGTCCACAATTTGCCTCCCACAGATTTGGCCAGTTGTACTTCCTGTCCCACACTTTACACTTTCTGTCCCTGATTACTGATTGCTTGCTTTGTTGGTGATTTTTGTTTTGTCCTTTTATCTCCGTCAAGCACTGGGCCTTGGACACAGATGTTTGATAAGGAATAAAATGTCCAAAGCCAAGGGTTTATTAATCACTTTTCCCTATTCCATCCAATGTAAATATTATCCCCAAAATGTTTTTTTTTTTTTAAAGACAATCCAGACCAGGATCTGTGATTTCATCAGAACAGGGAATTCTTAGGTGGGACACCTCTCCCATCTGTGCCACTGACTCAGCTGACAAAGGGCCCCACAGTCTGAGGCAGGACTAGGATGCTCGGTCTTCCTTCCATACCTACCATACTATGCTGCCTCTATGCTGTAAATAGGGGGCCTGAATGCTCCTTGAGGACTCAGTGGTTGGATGTGGATTTTGGGGCAGCGAGCTAGACACAGGCCCTCCTGACAAGCAGCAGTGAGGCTCTGAACAGCTTTCGGCTTCTTCATCTGTATAATGGGGATGATAGCCGGTTCACGGTGGAGGACTAGATGACATTCCAGGAAAAAGTCTCTCGTGGTCGGCTCTCACTCCTCCTCCTCCCTTGGGCCTCCATCCAGCAATTCCTTTCTCGCCCTGGCTCTACCACCTGCTGCTGACTTGGGGTAGCCCCTCCCTTGCCGGGCGCCTCATGTTCCTGCACTTACTTCCATCGCCTCCCGGATGAAATGCTGCTTCTCCTGCCAGTCCTCTTGGCTGAGGGGCTCTGATGGGGGACCAGTCATGAAACTGCAAATCCAATAGAGGCACCTTGAGGTGACGAACAGCACAGCTTGCCCACTGTCTCCCAGTCAATCCTCGCTCTCCCATGGAAAGGCTGCCTCACTTGGGCCCCATCAAGCCCACCTTGGGACGGGGGAGAAGACTTAACCACTACTTCAATGGAGCCTGCACCACACGCTGATGGTCCAGCTTCCCCAAACCAACCACGAGCCCCTCCCCGAGAGAGTCAGGTACCACTTAAAGGGGTCCAAGACTCACCAGTTATAAATAAAAGAGGGCTTGGAGGAGGATGTGGACAAATGGACCTCCGATGAAAAATCAAGCCTATTCTGTTTCAAACATTAAAACTGGAAAGCTCTAGCTCAAATAACAATTATTGATGCAATAATTGGCTGGATAGCACTGTCTAGCATCTGGCTTTGGTCATTCAAGAAAGTGAATGAATGAACTGGGGAATTGTGCAGGTTTTCTGGCAGTGAACAAGGCCAGACACCCCAGAAATAATCCCGGAACCTGGCTTTTGGTTGTTAAATGAAGGCACACTTCTACAGGGCTAAGAAAGATGGGAAGCAACCTTCCAGGGAATTAGCCTCAATTCCATTCTTTTGCTTGTCCCTAGAAGGCAAAACTAGCAGTAATGGACTAAAGTTATAGAAACAGATTTAGGTTCCATGGAAACAGAAACTTCTTCACAATTAAAGCTGTCCAAAAGTGGAAGGGGCCTCCTCTCGTTGGAGGGGTCTGTTTTTTCAGTCATTTAAAAAAAATTAGTATTTTATTTTCTCACAATTACATGTAAAATAATTTTAAAGATTTGTTTATAAAACTGAGTTCCATGGAAACTGAGCGGAATGGCTGAATTAGTATATGAATGTAATGGAATATTATTTTTCTATAAGAAACAATTAGAAGGATGATTTCAAAGAGGTCTGGAGAGACTTATATGAACTGATGTTGAGTGAAGTGAGTAGAACCAAAAGAACATTGTACACAGCAACAAGAAGATAATGCAATGATCGCTTCAGACAGATGGGGCTTTTTCAGCAATGGGGTAATTCAGGCCAGTTCTAATAGATTTGTGATAGAGAGCCAACTGCATCCAGAAAGGGAACTATGGGGGACGGAAGTGGGATCACAACATAGCATTTTCACCTTTTTTGTTTTTTGCTTGGTTTTTTCTCATTTGTTTCCCTTTTTGATCTGATTTTTCTTGTTCAGCATGATAGATGTGGAAATGTGTACAGAAGAACTGCACGTTTAATCTATATCGGATTACTTGTTGTCTAAGGAAGGGAGTAGAGGAAGGGAGAGAGAAAAATTTGAAACAGTTTTTGCAAGGGTGGATTCTGAAAACTGCATATATTTTGAAAATAAAAAGCTATTATCAAAATAAAAAAACCCACAGTTATAGATTAAAAAAAATAAAATTGAGTTTCAAATTCTTTTCCTTCCTCTCTTCCTCCCTCCCCCACTGAGAAGACAAGCAATTTGATTTCCATATTAGTCATGTTGTGAAAGAAAACAGAACAAAAAAATCCTCCAAAAATAAAGTTTAAAAAAGTATGCTTTGATCTACATTTAGACTTCATTAGTTCTTTCTCTGGAGATGGATACCATTTCTTTTCATGAATCCTTAGGAATCATCTTGGATCATTGTATTGCTGAGAATAGCTAAGTCAATATTGCTGTTATATACAATGTTCTCCTGTTCTGCTCATTTCACATTTCTTCAATTCATGTCAGTCTTTCCCAGGATTTTAAAAAAACATCCTGGTCATCATTTTTTATAGCACAAAAGTATTCCATCACAATTATATACCACAACATTATTCTGTTTCAATTGATGGGCATCCCCTAAATTTCCAATTCTTTGCCATCACAATTTGCTATCACAAGCTGCGATAAATAGTGTCATACATATGGGTTTTTTTCCTTTTTGTTTCTTCTCTTTGGGATACAGACCTAATTGTATTCCTGGGTCAAAGGATATGACACGGTTTTATAGGCTTTTGGGCATAGTTCCAAATTACTTTTCAGAATGGTTTAATCAAGTCACAATTTCACCAATAATGCATTAGTGTCTCCGTTTCCCCACATCACTTCCAACAGTTGTAATTTTCCTTTTCTGTCATGTTGGCCAATCTGTTAAGTATACAGTGGTACCTCAAGAGTTGTTTAAATTTACATTCCTCTAATCAATAGTAATTTAGAGCATTTTTTTTTCATGACAATAGCTTTCATTACTTTGAAAATTTCTTGTTCATTTCCTTTGACTATTTGTTATTTGGAGAAAGGCTCTTATTTTTTATAAATCTGACAGTTCTCTACATATTTAAGAAATGAGGCTTTTATTTATATATTTTATATTTACATATACTTTACATAAAATGCTATATATATATATATATATACACACTCATATACTTCCTGTAAAACTGGTTTCAGTTATGATTAGTGTATATATTTCCCTCCACCCTATTCCCCACCCCCATTTATCTTACTCCCTTCTTTCACCCTGGCCATCCATCCTCAAGTGTTTTGCTTCTGATTGCCACCTCCTCATCTGCCCTCCCTTCTATCAGCTTTGCCCACACACACATCCATGGAGGTCAAGCCAGGGATAGAGTAGAAAGGATTCTCATTCATTCACAGGTCCCTTCCAATTTTGAGATTCTGTCACAGCCCCAGACTCTGAGAAATCTCTATGATTTGCTTCAGACTCTAAGTTTAGGAAGTACTTACCTTTCAATTTCTGGAGTTCTTGAGGGTTGGCTTGGAGGGCACAAGAACAGCCCCTCGGACACCTGCTTCAAAAGGTCAAAGAAAGAATTAGTAGGTATGAAACAGTCTTCTGATTTGGTTAATGGTCCTGCCAACGACGTGACTTCTGCCGGAGCTGGGAAGACTTGGAGATCGCTACTCTACTCGTAGATGTTGGTCCTGTCCATCGTCCACTCCCACAGCTGCCTGAGCCCTCATCCTCCACAGCTTTCCCATCCTCACAGGCCTGCTCCAGCCAGACCAACCTGGCACAATCACACTGAGATCCAAAGATTCCCAGGGTGCAAACTGCCGCTACCACTTTTGAAACATGATGGAGGCAAGTCCCAGGCCAAACTATATCCTGGTTCTGTACGCTTTTAATGCTCTCCTGCTACAGGAGAAAGATGTGTTTTGGCTCCAGAAGTAAAATCCTGCCTTTGAAGCCAGGTGGTGCAGGAAGAATATATCATGTGATGAGGTCTGAGTTCTCCCTCATGCCCAAGAACTCAGATCCCTTCAGGACCCACAAGAGGCAGCTCTGAAGTAGCTGCCCTTTTCCTATAACCAACCCTTGAGCTTTCCTTTCCTTGCCATCTGCTGTGAATCCAAACCCTCCTTTTCTCTTTATCTGAGAACAGACTTTTCTGTTTGTATCTCCAGGGCACAGCTTGGTACTTGGCGCATAGTAAACACTTTATAATAAATCCCTCCCTCCTCTTCCCTTCCTTCCTTCCTTCCTTGTGCCTCTTTCCCCTCCCTTCTTTGCCCTTCTTTGCCTTAGACTAAGAGATCCCATATTTTTTCCCCCTGAGGCAGTTGGGTTTAAGTGACTTGCCCAGGGACACTAGGAGAGTGAAGTGTCTGAGGTCATATTTGAACTCAGGTCCTCCTGCCTTCAGGACTCATGCTCTATCTACTGCACCACCTAGCTATCTTATCATTTATAAGACTGCAGACTTGGTGTGGGGACGGCCACCTACAAAGATTCCCCCTCAGAAGTCTGAGAGCCTTTCCAAGTCCACTGATCTCAGCTGAACGAATTTTAGAAGGGGGGCCTTCCTTCCACCTTCCTAAAGACATGCTTCTTCCTCATATGGGTCACACACCTCAGGAGGATCAACCAAAGACGGGGTCAGCTCTTCCACTGCCCTTGGCGGATGGGGCTGAAGCTCTCCCGAGCCCTGACGCCAAGGGAACCTGGCCACTCTCAGCTCAGCCAGGAATATGGGCTCCCTGACCACACTGGGCAGGGGGAACATGATTTGTTACTCTCTCTTTTATAGCAGGGGTCAAATGAGAATAAAGATGGCAGGAGATTGGTGACTTTTTCTAGTTTCAGTGTCTTAAGTCTCCAGGGACACTATTATGATGCACGGAATCATGGCACCAGAACTGGTCACCTGCATTACCAACCACAGACTCTGAAGAAAAATTATCCTCTCTAGAAGGAATTGTTCTGAGATTCATATAAATACTGTGGGGTATGTTTTCCATGACTTTAAATGTACAAATGATTTCTCAATAGGTAGGTGAAGGTTAAAGAGGAAAAAAATTAGGAACTCAAATTTTAAAAAAATGAATGTTAAAAGTATAATTTTAAAAAGAAAACCAAACACAAAAAAGAAATCCTTTGGGAATTCCTCACTGACTAAAACTTTATTCGATGATACTGGATGGAACAGCTCTCTAGTTCATCAACTCTTACTCATACTGGTGTCACATTTCCTCAAAGCTCACATCAACCACTCTCTCCATCCTGTTGTATAGCTCTCCTGACTCAAGAGAAACACATACGATTCATTTTCACAGACAAGGGCTCACTGGGCAAAGGTTTTTGGTGGTGATTGTTGTCCTTTTCTGTGTTTTCCCCCCATGTAAGACCAAATACATTGTTCAAGTTCAGCAAATGTTTAAAATGTTAAAGATAATCAGAATATACCAACAGGAAAATAAGAGTATTCTATTCTTCATCCTCAGGTTTAATGTGGGTTTTTTTTTTCCCTAAACAGATTGATTACTACTCGAATTTGAATGCTTCAGGTAAATATGTTATTGTCTATTTTTGCTCTCAGCAGACAATATGGAAGACAGACTTCCATGACTTAGGCAAGTCACCTCAACTCCTTGAAACAGTTTCTGTCTTTGTAAAATAAGACAGTTGGATTAAATTATCTACAAAGTTCGTTTCAACTGGAGTCCTCTGATTTAGACTCTGTCTCCAGGACTGATTTTTCTCATAAAGTCAATGAAATGTGGTGGTTTAAGAAGAATGAAGCTACATCAGAGGGGCAATCTGGTCTACTAAAAAGAACACTGGAACCAGAAAAGCTGGTTTTCAAATTCCCTCAAGCCAGTCCTTCCCCCTCTCTGGGTGAATCAATATTAAGTAAAGGAGTTGGACTAAAAAAGCTTCTTTCCTACTCTGAATCTATGGTCCCATGATCTGAAGCCAGGTAAGTACAAGGAAGCTCCTAAATTGGAATTTTTCAAAGGGAAAGCTTTTGCAAGGGGACTAGGAGAGAAAGAAAATCTCATAAGAACTGGCTTTTCTTCCTTTTAAGTAGGCAAAGATCAGAAACCTAAAAATGAAGAGTCACACCTTCACGTGGCTGGTGAAGCAGGGAAATGTTTCTACTCATGCAACATTTTCTGTTTCCTCTTAGAAAATTCTCATGGACATGCTCCTTTTCATAGAAATATTTTATTGCTGCAGTCAACAAACCTGTGTATCACAGCACAAATAACCAATTACAGTTTAAGAAACTAAGAACTCTCCAAGTAGTAATACTGAGAAAAGATTAACATACATAAAAGGTTACAAAACTATACATTTAAATTACTAGAAATTTCCTAAAGAACTAAAAAATTGCCGACTGTCAAATGTCTTTTATAAACTACAGGTCCCATGCCAATGTACATCGATTTTATTAACAGGATACAAGTTATCTACAAATGTTGCACCTAAGAGTCAGATCAGCTATAAAACTTGGGCAATTATTTCCTGAACAAAGTTAAGTGCTATTGGGGAACTAGATTCTTCCTTTGTCTCCCCAGACGTAGCACATTTCAAACTAAATTCACAGGAGAAAACTTTGGCCAAATGTTTGTCTATATGGGATAATATCACCCAATCAAAAAATAAGTAAAGCATATTTGCTCTTGAACCTTCTTGGACAACCAAATTCAGGACTCCAACAAGGGCTGTTTCCAACTTCCTGACCACCTCCCTCTACCACTACTGATTCCAAAGACGTAAAAAAATGAAGGAATTAAGTGAGACTTCCTGGCTGAGCCAAACAATTGGGGCAGGGGCTGGCAGCACATTTGAAGAGAATTTAGTGGAAACAGTTTAAGATGCTCCCTGGTGACTCTGCTGCCTACAACAAACTAATAATAGTTGCTGCTGTGAGCATCTCTAAGATATAAACCAAGGAAGCTGGGGATGAGGGATGTAGGGATCAGAACCAACAGGAGGGAGGAATTAATGGTCCCTGTTTTTGTCCAATCATTCTTCACCTTTTCTAAAGCTTTTGCTAAGTAGTCAAAAGATTTTAATGCATTAAGTGACTTAACATATATATGATCTGTAAGCAGGGGTAGACACACAAACAAAGGCTATACGTACACACCTGAAGATCAGGATCCGTAGCAATCTGGTGAGCAAACTACAACTCTCTCTGGCTGATTGGTTGGAGCCTGGTTCTCTGTTCACTTCTCAGTTCAGTCAATGTCCCAAATACAAATTAAAGAGTTCATTACTGTCTGTGGGCTGAAGCCAGTTTTGAGGATCATTTATGGAAATATATTTGATGTGTAAATCTTATCACTAAAGTCTGGTGTGATGTGGGAAGGGGCAAGGACAGAGCAATAGTTCTACCCAATCAATATAACAAAATTAGGAAAACACATTTCTGGTAAATAAATGCAGAGTTGAGAAAATATTCATCTTTGCTTTCATGAGATGCTATCATGGCAAGTCAACTTTCCTTTTTACTCAGAGCCCTGTAAACAAGCAGAAACTTCAGAAATGATCAGTAATGGGATTAGGGGTGATCAGTATCAGATTCCTTTTACAGTAAAAGATAAAATAGGACAATCTTGTATCATTTCAGTAGAAGAATTAAGGAAGTAGGATGCATTTTTGTTTTTTACCGGCAAAGTCCTTTTTTGGGGGAGGGACCTACATCAAATTTAGAGGACAGTTCACAGTTAGCCTGTGAAAAGATAAAGTTGATATCTTGTCACACTATCCACACTAATTCCAGCCCTGGTTCACATCAAGGGTCAGATTTATAAAGAAATCCCTTGTCTCAAAAATAAGAGATTATGGGATTAAAGCAGCCTATCATACTTTCCTGGGTCACCTACTTCTGTAGAGAACATCTGATTTGTGTCTAGTTTACCCACATTTGCTCAAGGGACTTGAGAGGAAGAAAGTTCACAGGCCACAACTCTTAGAAAGTGCTAACACAAGAGTGGGCCGGTCACACCAATTTTATTTTTTTTTTAAAGGGTTTATTGTGAGAAGTGGTAGAAAGAAGTCACCTGCAGTTCAAAAGGTCTGGCAGACTTGTTATTTGATATACCTGAGCGGACACCCTTTAAATCATTTTGTTCCCAGGTCAGACCTGATGAAGGGGCAGGAGTAAGGGCACTTTTGAACAGAGTCTACCCAAGCATAGACTGTGACTGGCCTGGGAGTTTCACCTGCTTTCACCACAAAGGAATGGGAGGGACCACAAGAGTCACTGTCAGGCCAGAAAAGAATCTCTATCAGACAAATCAGCGGGAGGTTTGTGAAGCTGGCAGCAGCATTCAAAGGGTAATGTGATCACCCACCCAGTGGGTCACACTGGGAACTCGAAGGTCCTTTGACTTCTTCCTCTCTTGGATGGCAAGAAAATCATTTCTTCCCCATTCGAAGGTCCAAAGAAGATAGGGGAATGTGCTTTTTAAAAAGACTTCAGCTGCACTTTGGGAGCTTTCTGTTCGATCTGCCATCCTTCTCAACTCAAACTACATGAGAAATTTTTTGAAAAGCTGGATTTCAAAAGAAAGTTTTCTAAACAACCACGTTTACTCTAGGTTACATTTTTTTTTCTCTTTAAAAAACAAAAGGAGGGTAGGGAGTAGGAAAAGGCTGTATCCTCTACTGATTATAATTGATTTAATTGTTTTCTTTGATTCAATTTAGTTATGGTAATGTCTGAACATGGACAATTCCCATAAGAATAATTCATCTAAAGTCAATTTATCTCAAAATGGTTCACTTCCTGGTGCCAGTTCAGTCCATGTGTGGCAGGGTTAGTCATTCTGACATCATGCTTTCAACATTTTCCATTTCAGGGAGAAGGCCTATTGCTTAAATGGCCTTTTGAAGAGTCCTGAACCAGACTCTTCCCTTATCTACCACATCCACAAAGGCCCCCAAACTTTCCTCTTTTATAAACTTAGTAATCAGGTTAATATAGTTTTCATCAGATCTTTTCACTGTACCTGCTAAAACCTACATATGCACACTCGCATAATAAACATTTACTTCTTAATTCATTCTTCACAGCAGCACAAATTGAAGAAATCTGGATACAAATCAGCATCAAAAGAAAAATCAACTAATTTCTGATCATTTACTCCCTTGCCCTCCTGTAAGGTCACAACATACAACCTTTCATTTCTGTGGCTAAGACCAGATATATTAAAAGTACACGGGTACAACTGACATATATGATCTTGATAAAAATAAGATTTAACCCATAAGAATCATATTTTCAAATAAACATCTTATATCCATGAATTTCCATGAATTTTTGGATGTGATAACTCCATGTTAGGGTTTGTTCCCACTATGGTCACAAAGATTCTGTGGGGATGTATTGGAGATCACAAACATTTTAGATTTCATAAGGCAAAAAGGTCTGTAGGGCCTATAGGAAAGGGCCAAGTGTATTGAAAGGACTATTTTGAAATGAGACATTCTTTCAAGTTTCAATGCAATTGGACACACATATTACAAAATAAAGATTTTTAAAAGTGCTGTTTGCTTTGTGAGTCACTCATCTTTACATGCAAAGCATGACTGTAACCTGACCACCCAACAGAGATGTTAATGGCAGATATAGCAGAGGCTCCAAGTCCAGATTTAAGGTCTTCTAGTTCATCTCTCTCAGGCTCTCCTTGGGTAATAGAGACATTTTACGACAGTTGGCTTTTTCCCAGTGTTCTTAGGGGTAGCTGATGTTAAAGTGAAAAAAAGGACTCTTTGGAAAATCCAATTCAGGCTTCATGGTGTGGCCAATCATAGATATTCTGTATTTTGCTTTCCTTCTATTTATCTTTCAAGTATTACACCTTGGCTGACCATAAATAAGTCAGCAAAGCGGCTCTCTATCAGTAGCATCAGTCACCTACATTTTGTCATTTCTTCTCATAGAGCACACCTGATACTCAACTTAAGAGGTATGCCACCATGATAACATATTAAAAAATATGTCAAAGATGATTTAGAAAAACAGAACGTAATAAAAAATTCAATTGCCCAGTCTAAGCTGTTGGCTGATTTTTTTTTTTTTTTTAAAGGTATACAGTTTGTAGTAAACAGTGTTATCTCAGCTCTTCATGAATATCTGGGAAAAAATAAACAGCCCCTTCTTAAGAGATTTCCCTTATCAGACTTGAAGAATTTCTGCTCCATGGTCTTCAGGCTCTGTGTAACGGGAAGAGTTTGTATCAGAATGACAGGCCCCATGCCGCCCATCTTTACTTTCAAAATTTGGCTCTGTTAGTGCAGGTTTTTCATAGATATTCTTTTTACTCGTTTCTGGACAATTCTGGACGTAGATCACTCTGTTATAAGCCTTAAGTCTCTTCCATAATTGTACGTATACTTTGCACTGTACATACATAAAGAGAAGTCCACCAGTGAAGCCTATGGCCACGACGACCAGTTTAGTCCAAAAGGGCCATTCCAGGATCCCTAAGGAGAAGAAAGAGCTATAGATTAATGAGTTACCAGAGCTAAATGAGACTCTAAACTCAATGATCTTACTGTAAGCAAATGAAATTTCTTTAAAACTCTGTCCTCACATTTAGTCCTTTTATTGCATTATTTACTGGTCAAAGACTAGTCTCTTATCTATCTCATTCCACCCAAGCTTTCCAAAAGAGGATTTTATTTTGGTTTTAGTTTTTAGTCTGCTCTATTGGTAAAAGTCTACTGATGATGGAACAGATTCTCAACAAACTTCAATACTGAGCTTTCTTCTTTCCTCTCGCTTAACTATTCTATGTATTGTTAGCTCCTGATAAATGGTTAAATGGATGCCTGGGCACAGGACTTCAAGATTGTAGATGAATGCAGGTAAAAATTGTGTTTCTGCTATCATCTCTGTATAGACCTCCAAATAAGTACTTGATAATATAGCCCTTTTCAACCTTATTAAGAAATAATAGCATTTGTTAATTGTAAATTGTAAAATTGTAAAAAAAAAAAAAAAGCCCTGTAAAACTGTAAAATATCTAAAATAAGATAAAATATCTAAGATAAGACCATGATGTCAACATGTTATTTACTGAGTTACACAATTCTTTATGTAAGCAAGAGAATTAAGATTCTCTTAATTCCTATTACATTCCACAAAGGGAATCTTCTATGTGGCTCATTCAATGGAGGAATTGGAGACAAATGACATTCCATAGTCACTGCTAATCCAGCTTTTTTGGTTACTATTTCATCCCAAAACACAAAACCACTGATCATGTACCTCCGTTCCCACTGAGGGCTGTGGAAAACCTTATGTTTCCAAGACAAAATATTAAGCTAAGCAGAGAATCCTGAAATCTATCACTTAAATGTGAAAGAGGCTTTGTATCAAAGTTGGTGAAACAAGCAAAAATGAACAAGTTTTCCAAGGAATATGAGGCATTTAAAAAATTCTCAAGGAGTTTCTCTTCCTCTTCTCCTGCACCACGATTTCTCTGACTTATATTATTACTGGTGAATGCCTCCGTTGGTTTACAATAACTTGAAAGTAAATGAAAATCACCCCAATATTGTCCTTTAGAACTAATTGAAATTATTTTTGTCTAAAGGGATGGGCACATTGCATTCCTTGTCCATGGGTAAGCAGTGGTTCATGGAGGCATGAAAATTCTCTCTGACATCTTCATAGGTTTGGTTTTTACATCTGGAGCTGCAATGTGCAAACAGCTCCTCATCAGAGATTACTGAGCACACACTTAGAACATTCTAGTCTGACAGTGATAATTTTCACTATGTAGGATGATGATGTAGTGCTATCCAATGCAGATGGATGGCATATTCTGGTGCCAATGATTGACTTTCCACAGCACAAGTCCTTTCCCATGTGAACAGCCACAAGGTTTGTGGGATTCTAAGCAAAGAAGAGTGGAATAAAAAAAGTCTACAAAGGAAGTTGGTGAGAACAAGTCATGGTATGTCTCCTAGCATAGGTAAGTCTGTAACCATCCACAGACTTTGGATTTAGAATTTTCTTACCATTTTTTTTTTTAAAGAAATTTTCTTCATCATAAATTGGACTGTTAAGGACAGAGGGTAAAGCCAAATAAGATTTAATGCTGACTGTACTTTAAAATGACAAAAGTATTTGTATTTAGTAAAATAAATCTGTACAAAACCCAGCAGGCAATTAGGCTTATTAAGGAATATAAATTTTGTTATCAGATAATAAAATGTCCTTTAGAGTCTGTCATATGGTTTGATCAAAAAAAAAAAAATAGTCAAAATAACATTGTTACATGCATTTATATAACTATTATACTATTAGAGACCTTGGCTTAGTCAGACAACCCCCAAATACTTAAATTATTATTTTCACATTGACATTCATTGTCCAACTCTTTATGATCACTTGGACGATAGTATGTTAGTGCTGTCCATGAGGTTTTTCTTGGCAAAGACACTAGAGTTGTTTGTCATTTCCTTTTCCAGTAAAAGGCAAACAAAATTCCAGTTAAGGCGAACAAAAATTAAGGGACTTGCTCAAGTCATACAGCTAGTAAGTGTTTGAGGCCTCATTTGAACTCAAACTTTCCTGACTCCAGGCCGAGCACTCTATCCATTGAAGCACCTAGATGGCCCATTAAAAAAAAAATCTAAAAACTAATCACAGGGAAGGAAGTTCATTTATTCAATAAACATCCTGAACTCTGAAATAATCCTTTCAGAGAACTAGAGGATGGTTTGATCTAAGTGATTTATGGGGTCCCTTTTAACTCAAACTCCAGGACTGTAGAGACACAACTTCTTATCCATCCATCTTCTTCATCCTCTAAAACTTTTGTCTTCATCAAGACATTTAATCTTTTGACCCCTTGCTATTGTATCCATGTGCCTTCTTACCCAGCATGAACCACATGGTCATTTATGTTTACAATGTCCTTCCTCTTACCCTAAAATCTCTTTCCCTATATCTGGTCCTTGCAAATTCCCAGATCTAGGTAAAATTATCTGCATTCATTTTCTTTGTTTTCCCTCCACTGTGCCAAACACTGCCAGCTAACACAATGGGAAAAAACGTTTTAGCTTTCTTATAAAATCATTCTACATAAACTGGGCTCTCAATGCTCGGCTGTGTTACTTTTGTTTCCCAATTTTCAACTCCTCATTATAATGTTCAAACTAAATGCCCCACAACTCTGCCTCCTTCCCTTCCTCTCTGTTCTTACCTTGTTTCTTTCTTCCTTCGCCAAGATTAAAATTATCCAAAATGATTTTTTTCACAATCCTTCCTCCATGTTCCTCAATTGCTCAATTACAAACTTACCTGTAATTCTTTCTCCTTCTCTTCAAAGGCTAACCCTTGAGTACTTCATCCCTCCATGTCCACCTTGGTTAGGACCTTTTTAGTACCACATAGCTCCTCTCTCATGAGCCTTCTCCTCTGTTTGAACATAGATTCCAATTTGCTCTGTCCTACAAAACTCTTCCTTTGACCCTGAAGTTTTCCCAAACCATTCTGCTATCTCAAAGACTAGCAACCATACCAGAAGCCCAATCAGGTTCTTCCCGAACCTCAGTTTCCCTGACTTTCCCTGCACACCTGCCCACACAGACATCTTCTCTTCTCTTTTGGGCTTCTCTTATACAATTCTCACCACTTCTGCTCCCACCCTTCAGCTACTCCTTGTGAGTCACTTTCACGGAGTTCTTTTTGCTACTTCTGACACCTACACATCTTCAAACCTCTTACTGTCCTTAAATATGGTGAGTTTTCAAACATCACTCTTTCCCATGACTTCAAATATCAATTGTGCAGATCATTTCCCAATCACCCTCACTATTGTACTCGAGACCTCAGAGTGGACATTTCTACCAAGTTTTTTTTTTTTTTTTTTTTTTTGTCAAAAGTCAAACTGAAAGCATCTAACACTGACCTCCACCTGCTTGCAAAGCCTGCTCTTCCTTCTCCCTTCATGTTGCCTTTTACCACCTGGGCAGGCATGCCTAGCTGCTACCTGACCTCTCTAGAACAAGGAGAGTATCATACGCTCAATATTACCAGTGCTGGTACTTCTCTCTATAACACACACTTACTTGAGATCACTGCTACCACAATACAGAATTTAGGTGCGTGATTTCCTTTACACCTCAAAACCATCCTCAAGAGATCTTAGGGAGGGTAAGTATTATAATCCTTATTTCATAGATTAAAACTAGAAATCTGGTCTGTTGGCTCTAAATTCAGGACTCTCAGATCACATCTAGATCCATATTGTAACAAGGTTTCGGGCTCGGCTTGAAATCATAACATACTATCCAAAACATCTGTATTAAATTAAAAAGACTCTGGGAAACATGGCAAGCTGAGAGGGAGGGTTAGTACTAAATGGTTTACATTTAGACATACCAGTTGTCTGTCCCTGCTTAATTTCATCAGCAGTCCGGTCTATAAGAACATACAAGGACCACACCACACACGTGATTGCAATGACATGGAATGTTACAGAGCACATGATCTTCCTCCGTTCACTGGATGTCATCTGCAACTTTTCCCACTGACAAGAAATAACAGAAAATAGCATGAAATTTGAGTCTTTTAAAGAAAAAAACTGAAAAACTGCTTGTTAGTGTTCCATTAAGAACCATTTTCTGTATGATAAAAAACTAGGATTACAAGGAATACATTACAATACAAGGAAACATTACATGACCGCCCAACAAAAATTTTCTCACTCACTAAAAATTATTCCTATAGATATCTCTACACAGACCCCTAGATAATACTGCAAAGTGGAATACAATTTACAGGTTGGGGTGTGAAGGTATCTTCTGGAGATACCCAATTTTTCTAATGCCACAGGTAAATGAGAAGGGGAAAGTATACTGAAGTGAAAACACAAGTAAATTAAGTCATAACTATACCCCAGAAGTCCATGTCAAAAGAAGTTTGCCTTTGATTTTTTTTTTAAAAACCAAGATTATTAATATCTAGAAATTATTAGCTTCAAGTGCAAACTTTTCATTGTGAATATAAGAGAGAACAAAAAACATTCTCTTGTCCTGCTTCAACTAACAGTTCACCAATGTTGCCTTGAGTTATAGACTCTTTTTTTAGTGGGAGCAGGGAGTGAGAACAAAGCCTAAACTGCCTGTATATTTTGTTGCATATTTCATGTTAGAGGTGGCAGAGATATTAGAGATCATTGGGTGTGATACTTATTTCATAAATGAGAAAACCGTGCAAGAGTAGTTACTCGCCAAAGGTCATGTAACAAATCAGTGGCTGGGAAGAGTGAGGTCTTAATCCAGATCCCAATGGCCTCGGCCTGAACTGTACTACAGTCTCTCCCATCAACCTTTTCTGGATATGACTCACCACCATTTGATGATCTTTTTAGTTTTTAGTGATTAAAGGATGTTATATAGTGAAATGAAAATGGGCCCTCTCTTTTCACTGATCTGAGTTTTGGAAGAATCACATGAATTTCTTGATAGTTTGGAATCTGGGACAGTTTTCAGTCTTTTGGGGGTAACTTCTTTAATGGCATAGTTTTTTAGTCCATAAGCTTTGAGCTTATATTTATATAAGAATGAAACCTGAGCCTCAACTACAAATTCCCCCTCCCCAAGTCTAATTTCCAACTATTGACTAACACAAATCATTCTGTTTCTACCAGTCCAGTTTACTCAGTCTTGTCAAGAGAACATGCTCCATTCCTGCCTTTGTGCCTTTGGTCACATTATTCCCTTACCTTAACACAGCCTTCCTATCATCTGTTTATCCAACTTTTCTCCACTTTTCCATGAACCATTCTAGTTGGATGTTTTCCATGAGGTTTTTCCCAATGAAGCCAACTCATAGCAATATCTCCCTTTTCTGAATCCCTGATGGTTTCTGATAATTCACACCACACAATTTTGCATTGAATTTTATATTATCTTGGTAGAGTTACATAAAAGTGCTTTTAAAGTTAGCGCCTGAGTTCCTTCAAGGCAGAGATCACATTACAAGAATGCTTTTGTGTAGCCATGACAAATAGCACATTTTAGGCCACATAAGGTTCAAACACATAAAGTTTTATAACTAATTTTTAAATAGGAGATGGAAATCAGAGAGACAATTTGGTCCTAGAAGAAGAATATACATAAAATTTCAAATTTCTATAGTTTTTAAGGTTTACCTAGCATTTTTCTCATAACAACCCAGTAAGATGTTTGGATAGTATATATACAGTATTATTACTTCAGTGCTATTTCTTTTACCCCATGCTGTTTCTTGAAATACTGATGTATCTCATTTATTTCTTAATTCATTCAGCAAATATTGAGTAGTACAAATTCCAGCAATTACTGTTTAGCACTATTCTTTCACTTTAGAACATTATATTGTCGCTATTTTGTTATAAGTATGTAAAAATATTATACTTAATTTTCTCCCTCATTTCTACTCACGCATTTCTCTACAACTTTGACAAATGTCACAGAATCACAAATTTAGAACAAGAAGAGACTTGTGAATCTAGCAAAGAATAAAAAAATTCAAGAATGGGATTAAGGTGATTTCTGGATCACATCCCTAGGTTTTTACATTCAAGTGATTTTCCACAATGATGAGGACCAGGCAGATATAACCTAAGATAATACTGCCAGTTCATGCTAAAAGGAAAAAAAATAAACAAACCCTATTCTATAGGCATTACCATCAAGATATTGGTCATCAAGCATCAAGAGTTCTTGCTCAATCTATACATTGCTGCCTTACTGTGACAGCCCTCCCCCTTCCTTTCACCTTCTCAGAGTTATTCATCTGAATTTTAAATTACCTGCACAAAAGCAAAAATATGGAGTTTTGTCCCCTTCTCTATGAATGGAATGAACTTAAATTATGTGACTTCTGTGTTGAAACAGCCAGATGCACTTATCACTTCTTCTCTAGTGATAAACACCTCATACTGCTCTATGTACGATATGGATCTAAGTTCATATTGGAGTTATTCTGAAGGAAAATGATTTACGACCAAGGAAGCTGAAGAAGCACCTCCGTAATTTCAGCACCATGGACCCCTATGTCTTCAAAACGTGTGACCTTTCCTAGACCTTTTTTAGTGGTTATATACCAGTCCAGGGAATAAGCAGAAAAATCTATTTGGGAAGGGATGAGACAAACTAAATCACTGAAAAAGAAAGCAGATGCTAGCCTTGAGAATGACAGTAATGGTAGGAAACAAGAAAGAATGTTCTGGGTGTTTTGGTTGTGGACAGAATTAGGAAAAAGGGATAAAAATTCAATAAATATGTAACAGGCAAACAAAGCAGTAGTCAGTAGGACTATTTTAAAGCAACTCAGCAATTATTCTCTACTTTTAAGAAATGAAATAATTTTATCACTCCATACAAATCCAGTGAATTTCCTTTTAGCCATCACTCTAAATCTGTAAGCCAGAATGATAGTGGAATCAAGCTATTTTCTATTCAAATAACATGATTTACTTTCCCACTACCAATAATATACTCAATTTGGAACAGTAGTGTGACACAGCAGACAGAATAAAAGGCCGGGACTCAGGGGACCTCGGCACACCACATCTCTGGAGTAAAGGCCCCTCTGGCTCTTGTGGGAGTTTATTCATTTTAGTAAATTAGATACATTTCAGTGGGGCAAACCTTGTCTTAAAAGTACTTTGAGTACACGTACTTTTCTCAAAGGCTTTAATTTGGTCTCCATTATGAACTCATATTTGCAGAGTTCACAGCATCGTGTGTCCGAACTCTTGATCCACTGTTGTAGGCAGGCTTGGTGGACGAAATGAAGACTTCCTGTGCAGTGACAGGGTGTAATAAGAGGATTCTCATCGTCTCCTTCACAGTGACATATCCTGCACCAGAAATAAAACACATTCATCACAAAATAAGCAGACTAAGAAGAAAAGTGAAACTCCAGTGGAAAATCTAAGCAGCAGCTTGGTGACCAGGAGGCCAGCCCTGTGTTCACTCTTGCTCAATCATACCAGAAAACACCTTCACACAAAGAAACTGTGGGCCCACATACAAGCACAGAGAGCACAGACACTGCTCACTACAGCCCACTGCAGCCAGAGACAAGGTCTGGGGGCATTCTGGAAGGAGAAGATGAGGATGGTCTGAGGAAATACATGCAGGAGTTATTTTATTTAAGTACTGTACTGAGAGAGGCATTTAAAGCCATAGGAAAGTATTTCCTGGAACAAAATTCTCTAAATCCATGGGTGTGGTTTATTTAAATTAAAAATAAAATCAGCAATCATTCTACTTTACTCCCAAAACAAACTGACATCCTGACTAAAAAAAAGGATTTACTTTTCCTCTATAAAAGGACACCCACACTAACTTAGTGACAGACCCAAAGAAGTCACCATCTGATTGCTTCTCCTCTCAATAGGCAGCCTCCCTTCCTAGGTTCAGAGAGCTAGTCCCAACTTCATATTTTACAGTTGAGAAAACTGAGGTCCAGAGAAGTTAAGTGACTGCCTAAGGTCATCCAAACAGGAAGCAACAAAGGCAGGATATGATATGCCTCCCCCACCCCCATGCCCAGAAAACTAAGAAACCACAAGACCCACCCACAGAATAGTAGCTCTGACTTATAACCACTTGTTAGGTCTAGGGAAGCATGCAACACGACAGGATTACTAACCTCAAGAAACATGGCTCAATAAATGGATTTTTGAGAAGTAGAGAAGTGTTTTCTAGTAGTTGGAAAACAAGTTAGGACGCGCACCTTTTCTGAAAGGGGTCCAACTGTGTGGCCCAGGATATTGTGCATTCTCTCTGATGCTGGTGTGGTTGATCCACTCAATCAGGAAAAAAAAAAAAAAAAGAAACTAGAAAGAGGAATGAATGGGGTGAAACCAGAACAGGGAGACTGATGATTTCAGTATGGAGAAATCTGGCCAAAAGTAAAAGATAGAGGAGAAAATTCCTAAGGAGTGTGGGGAAAAGGAAAGTAGACTTTGGAGAAGGTTGGAAATAGAGATATCGCTAAAAGGAATTAGGATTTTTTTGGAAATGGCTAAATCCCTTTCATCATAAGGGAGGAGTTGGGGAAGCATCTGCTCCATAAATAGGATATGCTTTAAAAAAAAAAAAAAAAAAAAAGACATGCTTTAATAGAGTCATAAAGAGAAAAAGTTAGAAATAGTAGACTTGCTTGAAAATGAAATGATCTTTAGAAATAAATATCTATAAAAAACCTGAGAAATCAAGTGGTAGCACTTATTTTCCTCTCTTCCAAATTCTTTCAGAAAAACATATTTCCTCATTTTGGCATCAAAAATAAAGACAATTTAAGGACTCTTGGAGGTTTTTTGTTGTTGTTTTAAGTTAAAGAATCTGGATTCAACAAAATGTATAACCTATATTTTAACGCTTTGAATAGATGCCCATGTTCTTCATCTTTAACTTCACACATTAAAAAGAAAGAAAGACTGGAGAGCAAGGAAAGCAGAACGAGTGAAAACTAACTAGAAGGGTCAGTGAAGGAGGGTGGTTCGTGGTAAACCAACCTGCATGTATCTCCTGATGTTGACACAGGGGATAAAGGGGTAAACTTTTCAGAGAGGGGAGAAGGGCAATCCAGGTCACTATCTTTCTCAGTGGAGCAGAGGGGTGCCCGTATCTCTTTGTTTTTCAGCTTGGAGGATACACTGTCCTCAAAGACATCATCATCCCCCATATCATCTGAGCAGAAGCCTGTGCTCCCCACCAACACACTGGAAGATTTAGCTGCTAGTAAACCAGCAGAGCCGCTTTCCAGCTCATGGAACTTGTGCAAACTGCTGGTGCTTGAACTGTGAGAGAAGGAAAAGAGGTAACAGAGCAATCGTTTGCTTTTCAAGGCTGCCTCATTATCTGCTTTCTCTTCAAGGGAGGGGATGTTGAAACTCCCTTGGTTGGCTCCTATTCCAAAGGTGCTTGAATGATTGGCAGAGAATGATGAAACATGTGAGTGTTTATAATTGCCAAATACAAGAGGCTTCAGATTGAGAATCTGTTTTTCCTTATGGTGAAATTTGTTCATCCTGAGGCACTGGTCTTGAGGTGGTGCTAATTTTCCTTCAGAATAAGTTCTTTCTACACAGTCAAAATTCTCCATAGTATTCTGGGCCTTTTCAACCACATCATTGAGGGACTTGGAGAACTTGAGAGTTCTTCTGGCTTTGGTATTCTTAGGAGGCTTAAAGGCCTGGATCCATTCTGGACCATAGGGGTTTTTCTTTGAGGCCTGAAATGTGTCTTTACAGATCACTGTCACAGTGACCCCTTGTGTCAGAGAACTCTGGCAGAGAGCAGATTTCAAGACAACAGCTGACTGCACGGGACTGTGATGACAACATTCAGAAAACACTGCACTGGAACTGCATGCAGAACAGTGGAATAAAAGGACAGAAAGTAAAAACAATTAAAAAAGAGAAAACAGATATATCAAAGTGAAGAAATGAGAATAGTGTGATAACATGGCAAGCAAACAGTGCACAAAATCAGCATTAAAAGTCTGAATCAAATGTATACTGATCAGAAAGTCAGAAACCAGCAAAGCCAAGCACAATGGTGCCTTTCATGACATTTTTTTTCCGGAACAACTGTAGTTCAACAAGATCCCAGCAGGTCTCCAAGCAATACTCTACCTGCAGATGTCTTGGTTAGACGGGGTAACAGACGTGCGAGAGAAGCCATGGAGAGCTGCTGCACAGGTTGGACTTCCAGCCTGCAAAATAACATCACAAGTTAGTTGCAGAATCAAACTAGAAAGAACAGCTTTTGTGGCTGAAACAATGCTCCCAGGAGCTTTTCACTGCTATTCAATAAATGATGTTTATATGAATGTCAGTGTACGTAAAATCCCAAGAAACGAGACAGAGAATGATCCAAACAGAAAAAACTGCTATTTACACTCACTCTGAGTCAATCAGGTCCCAAACAACAATCAAGTGGGGCTTGGCCTGGGATTTCCTCTTGGTCAATAAGTGAGCGCTCATAAATCCCAGAATTATCTCACAAGGCTTTATCAATGGACAGAGGGAAGGGAAAGGAAAGAAGAAAGAAAAAAATAAAAGGAGCTCTGTTTTGTGTCCCCATTGGGGCAGCTCTTCCTATCACTCACAGAGGTTGTTTTTTGCCCTTTGTTCTCAAAGAAGACCACAGCATCAGGAAAGCGAAGACATGGCAAGTGAGTTGAATTTCAGTGTGGGAGGGCTATGCAAGACCACCAGCCTTACTTTGTCCTCCAGAGCCCATCAGGAACTCTACTTACTGAAGAAAGAAGGGAAATGTATACGAAGCTGACAGGCAAAGGTTACCAGGATTTTGATGGGGCGGTATGTGTGGCTGAGTGGACTTCAAAGGCAGAGAGGTTCCTAAGTACTAGGGATAGAAGATGAGCTTGGAAGTAGCAATGGGGAGCAAAGAGTATCACACGTTCCCTATGTTCTGATCACTAAGCTTTGAGCAATGAACGAAAATACAACCAGGGCTGCAAAGGGTAGCCAGAAAAGCTGTGTGACTAAAAGGTTCCAGGGCTCAGGGAGAGTCAGAAGATGGAAGAGGTGGAAAAGAAAAATATTTAAGATTAAAGTAAATTTGTTATTATTTATGGAGCAAGTTTTCCAGAGATTACAGTGGAAAGGGTGAGTAGCTTAAGAATGGAACACTGCGGGGCTTGGTGGAGAAAAACGGGAATAAAAGAATAGACAGAGTGAGGTCAAGAGAGGGACTTGAATGATGAAGCTAGGCACTGATGGTCCATGGGTTCCCTGAGATGAGGAGGGTCTGACTGGGTGGAATTAGATTAATAATTGACAAACTAGGAATTTGACCTCAGAATGAAGTAACTTTAGGGTACTGAGCTACTAAGAAGAAGAGAGGAAAGATTGATGGCATAGTATCTCTGATGGCATTATCTCCTTTTTCTATAAAGGGACCAGATCAGCAGATAGGCAGTGGGACAAAGATGGAGTAAGCACTTCTCTGTGCTGTTGGCAGGAGGGTCTTCTTCCTGAAGTTAAGTGGAAAGAAATTAGCCCAGGAGTCCACAAGTATTTTCTATACTCTGCAGTAATTTTTTCAAAATGAATTTTGCTGATGTATTTGCTTTTTTTATATCAGCATAGCCCCCAGTAATCCTTCCCCTCACCTTGCCAGAAAGCCAACAAACAGTGTTTTAAAGACAAAATAAAAGAAAAAAGAAGGGGGAGGGGAATGGCATAATCGATTAATACATTGAAAAAAATCTGAGAATATATATATTATATATGGACTTTCTGCCTCTATAAAGGATGCATTACAAGTGTCTTTTCACATCTCTTCTTTCAAGCCATGATAATTTTTTAAATTTTGCATTGTTCACTTTATATGTTGTTTGCGGTTGTTTTTTCAATTTCCATTTTTACATTCTTGTAGCCACAGCATATAATTTTCTTGGCTCTTCTTATTTTATTTTTGCATCAGGTCATGTAGAACTTTCCATGTTTCTGTGTATTTCATCACATTCATCATTTCTTACCCCAATTTGTTTAGCCCTTCTTTACTCAATGGCCATCTATTCTGCAATTCTTGGCTATTATTAAAAGCAATGCTATAAATAATTTTATGTATGTGAGAACTTTATTTTATTAATGGCCTCCATGGGATATAAACTAATTAATGGAATTTCTGGGTCAAAGGATATGGACATTTTAATTACGCAATATCTTTCCTCCAAACCTTGCCCTTCTAATTATCCCTATTTGTCAAGAGAGCAACATCATCCTTCCAAGTCCTTCAGGCCCTTCTGAATCTCACAGTTATCTCTCAACCAGCATTTCCAATTTGTTGCCAAGATCTGTCTATTTCTGCTCTGAAAATCTCTTGAAAATACTGCCTTCTCTCAACTATAGCAATCTAGTGTTTGACAAACCCAAAGATCCTAACTTTTGGGATAAGAATTCATTATTTGACAAAAATTGCTGGGATAACTGGAAATTAGTATGGCAGAAATTAGGCATGGACCCACACAACACCGTAAACCAAGATAAGATCAAAATGGGTCCATGATTTAGGCATAAAGAACAAGATTATAAATAAATTAGAGGACCATAGGGTAGTTTATCTCTCAGACCTGTGGAGAAGGAAGAACTTTGTGACCAAAGATGAACTAGAGACTATTATTGATCACAAAAAAGAAAATTTTGATTACCTCAAATTAAAAAGCTTTTGTACAAACAAAACTAATGCAAAATACTCCTTTCTCTCTTCTGATGCTTCTACCACTCTGTTCTAGGTTCTTATCATTTCACAGTTAGATTACCTCAGCAGTTATCTGGTTAGCCTGACTGCCCTAAATTTCTTCCCTCTACTGTTTCAGCCTCCATTCAGGTACCAAAGTGAATTTCCTAAAGTGTAAATTTCCTGTCTTCCTTTCTCTAGCCACCTCCTACATACATTGAAGAAACTCCCGCGGGGTTCCTATTGCCTCCAAGATCAAATACAAATTTTCTGGTTGGCATTCAAAGCCTTTCATAACCTAGTTCCACCTCCCTACCACTACAATCTTTTTACAACTTACTCTGTATCACTTACTCTTCAAAGCTGTGATAGTGATCTTATGATTCCACAAATGTCATTCCCTCTCTCAGCTCTGGGTATTTGCTCTGGCTATCTTCTGCACCTGAAATGAATGTTCTCTCACTTCACCTCTACCTCCTGGGGTAGTCTTTTTTATTTTTAACAGCATTCTCTCAATTTTTAGCACCTTTCCTGCTTTATTACCCTTTTATCCTATAGATAAGTTTGTTTGTAATTATTTGGTTGCTTGTATTCTCTCTCAGATCATAAACTCCTTGAGGACAAGGTCTGTCTTCTGCCTCTTTTTTTTTTTTTTTTTTTTAAATCCTCAGGGTTTAGCACAGTGCCTCACATATATAGTGGGCATTTAATAAATATTTACTAACTGAATTTATTTACATGATGGCAAACTGCCATTCAAAATAGTTGTAGCAACTATCAGTGCATTAGTGTGCCTATCATCCTACAACCCGTCTTGGTCATCTTTGCCTATTTGTAAGGCGAGAGGTTGGGGTTGCTTTGATTTATATTTCTTTTATTGGTGGCTTCAAGAATTCTTTTATATGATTGTTAATATAATTTTTTGAGGTTTTTTGGCTTATATCCTTTGTCTAATTATCAGGAAATGTCTACTGTTTCTATCCATCCCCTCACAAGCATATATGTTGTTTATATATCTTATTTATTCAAATTAGTTAGTGTTTTATCTACTTTACTATTCTCCCCCAAAAAACTGCTCCTAGTATTATTCATTAGTTCAAAGGTGTTTTTTAATTTCAATTTTAATATTTTCTTTTGTTTTCAGAGCTTCTATTTGTTATCACAAAGATAAATGAATCACAGATGTATCACAAATTTGTTATCACAAAATTTGTTTTCTAATTCTTTTAGTTGCATGCCCAATTCATTGATCTGTTTTTTCTTTTCTTTAGATGACATAAGCATTTAGAGATATATAAATTTCATTTTAAGTATTGTTTTGACTATCTCACATATTTTGGTATGTTGTTTCATTGTAGTAACTATTTCAGCAAAATTGCTTCTATAATTTGCCTTTTCATCTCTCATAATATAAAATGAAGCTATTTAGTTTCTAATACTAATCTATGCTTCAAAAAGCCTTTTTTAAATGTAATTTTTATTACATGTAGTCAGACAAAATATGCATTTAAGATTATTACTTTTTTGTCTGAGGTTTTTATGCCCTATGATCAATTTTTGTGAAAGTGTCATGTATTGCTGAGAAAGAGGTATATGTGCCTTTCTATTTCCAATCATTCAAGGGTCTATCATATCCAAATTTTCTAAAATTCTATTCATTTATTTAACTTCCTTCTTCTTTATTTTATGGTAAGATTTACCTGGGTCTGAGAAGAATAAATTGAGGTCCTCCACTATTACAGTTTTACTGTCTTTTTCTTTCTGTAACTAATTTAATTTTTTTCTTTAAAATCTAGGATACTATATTGTTTGCTGCAAAAGTTCATTAATGACAGTAATTCACTGTCTATAGTACCTTTTAACAAAATTTAATTTCCCTGATTATCACTTTTAATTAGGTCTGTTTTTTATTTTGCTTTGTCCAAGAGATCCCAATTGTCATTCCTTCCTTTTTTATTTCAGCTGAAGCATACTAAATTCTGTTCCAGACTTTTAATTTAACCTTCTATGTATCTTTCTGTTTCTAATACATTTCTTACAAACTAACATTGTTGGGTTCCAGTTTCTAATCCATTCTGCTAATCTTTTTTTATGGGCAAGTTCATTCTATTCACATTCAGTTATGTTTACTGTGAATTTCTTTTCAACTTATTCACTTTTACTTATCTTTTTTCTTTTTTCACCTCTACCCTCTTTGTGTCTGTTTTGCTTGTTTATATATCTTGCATACCAAACTTTTATCAGAGAAACAAAGTTTTTTTCCCCCTATTTGACCATTTTCTTTCTTAATTTTAGGTGCATTAATTTTGTGCAGAAGTTTTTCAGTTTTATGTAGTCAAAATTCTCTTTTATCTTTTGTAACTGTCTCTATTGTTTGTATGGTTAACAATATATCTCCTAACCATAGCTCAGAGAAGAGTGTGTGTGTGTGTGTGTGTGTGTGTGTGTGTGTGTGTGTATATATAAAAAATCTGTTTTTCTTCTAGTTTTTTTATATGATGATCTTCAATATTAAAGTCATACATCCATGTAAAATATAAAATATAGTTTAAGGTATTGGAGTAGATCTAATTTCTGCCAGTATGCTTTCCAGTTTTCCCAGAAGCTTTTTAAAAAAATCAAATAGGGAGTTCTTTCCTAAATAATTTATGATTTACATTTTAGGAAACAACAGTTACCGAGTTAAATTGTTTCTGATTTTCCCTTGCCTAAAGATTTACCTCTCTATTTTTAAATAGCCCCCGTTTTGATAACTGCTATTTTTGAAAATATCCTGAAATCTGGTAGTTTTATTTTCCCCTTTGTTCCTTCTATAATAATTTCATATGGAATTTTTTTCTACTGGGTTTTACTAGTATTGTACAGAAATGTTTATGATTTGATTATTTTGTATCTTGCAAGTTTACTAAAATTAATAATTGTTCCATTACCAAGTTGTTAATATTCTTTTCAAAATTTTCTTGCATCACTCTCACTTACTTCCTTAATTTTTTCCTCTACACTTTTATCTCTTTCTTTAAACTCTTCCACAAAATCTTATTATTTGGTCTTATTTCTTGGCCTTCCCTGCCACCTACTAGCTTTTTATAATCAAATTCTTTTTTTGCTCTATGTTCATTTTTTCCAGCCTATTTCTTGATTTGAATTTTATGTTAAAGTTGGGCTTTATGCTGCTATTTTCTTTTTTTCTTTTCTTTTCTTTTTTATTATAGCTTTTTATTAACAAGATATATCATGGGTAATTTTTCAGCATTGAAATGAAAACACGAGTTTTTCCCTCCTTATCCCCACCCCTTCCCCGGGATGGCAGGTAGACCAATACATGTTAAATATGTTAAATACAATATATGTATACATATCCATACAGTTAATTTTGCTGCACAAGAATTGGCCTTTGAAATAATGTAAAATTAACCTGAGAAGGAAATCAAGAATTCATGCTGCTATTTTCTTTTTTCTTTTCTTTTTTTTTTTTTTTAAATAATTATAACTTTTTATTGACAGAACCCATGCCTGGGTAATTTTTTATATTATCCTTTGCACTCACTTCTGTTCCGACTTTTCCACTCCCTCCCCCAGATGGCAAGCAGTTCTATACATATTAAATATGTCACGGTATTTCCTAGATACAATATATGTGTGCAGAACCAAACAGTTCTATTGCTGCACAGGAAAAATTGGATTCAGAAGGTAAAAAATAACCTGGAAAGAAAAACAAAAATGCAAACAGTTTATATTCATTTCCGAGTGTTCTTTCTTTGGGTGTAGCTGCTTCTGTCCATCACTGATCAATTGAAACCGAGTTAGATCTTCTCTTTATCAAAGAAATCCACTTCTATCAGAATACATCCTCATACAGTATCATTGTTGAAGTATATAATGATCTCCTGCTTCTGCTCATTTCATTTACATGCTGCTATTTTCAAACCTAGGTCTGAGGGGAGTGAAAGTTTTTGGTTCTTCTAAGTGGGATGCTCTAGTGAAGAGATGTGGTCACTGTTTTCCTGGGTCTACACTCTGTTCTTCACCCAGAAGGACTTCTGTACCCCTATAGCCCCAAGAGAGAGTGCTCCTCTTTGCTTCAGAACTGTCAGGATTCCTGCTCCTTGTGATTGACCACCAAGCACTTTTCTCCACCCTGTAACTGAGAACTGTGTATGGGCAATAAAGTTGTCAGTGAATACCAGCTGTACCCAGTGCCAGCAAAAGGTCCTCTATAATCTTTTTGTGACCAGTTGTCTGATCCCCATCCTGTCTCTGGGCTAAGAGTTCCCAAAGCTACTGTTGCTAAAAACCACTCTTGCTGTCCCCAACTGTATGGGCTCTAGACAAGGCCTCTACCTCGGAGTCTGGACTTCTACTGCCATTCCCTTAAGTTTTCTTAGGCAGAAATTCCAACTTTTTGTTGAGTCTATCACTCTAAAATTTAATTTGATTATTATTTTTAAGTTATTTGAAGGGAAACGGGATATTTCAGCCTAAGTAGCAGTTCCTAACTTGCCATTTTGGCTCTACCAACTTGTAGGATGTAAACTAGGGTTCTCTGAGTTAGTGTCATTTCTTCTGAACCAGAGAGTTTATAATCCTGAAACCTATATTTTAACAAATTAAGAACAATAAATAATTTGTTCCAAAATTTATCTTTGTATTTTTAACACTTTGCTTCCTTTGTGAACTTTCTTAATCTTACTGGCTCAATGACTGAAAAATCATTTATTAAGTACTTACTATGTGACACTATGTTAAGTCCTAGGAATACATACATAAATGTGGACACAGTCCCTGCCCTCAAGGAGGTTATGTTCTAAGAGTAGGAAACAACATACCTATGGAGGTGAGTACCAAAGAAGATGAAGTCACAGGATGTAGAGCCTGGGACAACAGTTGCAGTCAATGTGTGTGTATTTATAACTGTTGTTTGCATTCAACATCACATCATAGATGGCTTTCCATCTTTTTTAAGCCTTGCAATTAGTCATTTTTATGTCACTGTTATATTATATTACCTTATTAGAAATAACAGTATAGCATGAGCTTGGAAGTGGTAATGGGGAGCAATGAATATTCCAACTCTATCAATATTCAACTTCAGTGAATATGGGGAAATTAATGAAAATGCAACCAGTACTGGAAAGAGTGACCAGCAGATGGATTCACAATTCTACCAAATACTTAAAGAACAATTAACTTCAATACTTTATAAACAATCTGGGGATAAAAAGCTCTAAATCACTACTGATCAGAAAAATGCAAATTAAGACAACTCTGAGGTTCCACACTGCACACCTCTCAGACTGGCTAAGATGACAGGAAAAGACAATGACAAATGTTGGTGGGGATATGGGAAAGCAGGCACTAATCCATTGTTGGTGAAAATGTGAAGGGATCCAACCACTCTGGAGAACACTTTGGAATCATTTCCAAAGGACTATAAAACTGTGTATACCCTTTGATTCAGCAATGTCTCTACTGGGCCTGTATCCCAAAGACATCATAAAAAAATGAAAAGGACCCACATGTGCAAAACCGTTTATAGTACCCCTTTTTACAGTGGCAAGAAACTAGAAACTGAATGGATATCCATTAATTAGAGATGGCTGAATAAGTTATAGTATATGACTATAATGGAATATGATTTTTCTATAAGAAATGATCAACAGGATGATTTCAGAAAAGCCTGGAAAGACTTACATGAACTGGTGCTAAGTGGAGTAGAACCAAGAGAACACTGTATACAGCAAAAAGATTATGTGATCATTAATTGTGATGGATTTGGCTCTTTTCAACAGTGAAGTAAGTGATTCAAGGCAATCCAATACACTTGTGATGGAAAGAGCCATCTTCATCCAGAGAGAGAATTGTAGAGACTTAATGTGGATCACAGCATAATATTTTCACCTTTGTTGTTTTTTATTTGCTTGATTTTGTCTCTCTCATTTCCCCCCACTTTTGATCTGATTTATTTATTTTTTTGCACACTGTGATAAATGCAGAAATATGTCTAGAAGAATTGCACATATTTAACCTATATTGGATTACTTGCTGTCTAGGAGAGATAGGGTGCAGAGGAAAAGAGAAAAATTTGGAACAAAGGGGTTTACAAGAGTGAATATTGAAAACTATCTTTGCATGCATTTTGGAAAAAAAAAAGCTATTATTTAAAAAAAAAAAAAAGATTTGTGCAAAACTGATACAACCAAGCTTAAAAAGAAAGCAGAAAACTGGGAAAAAAATTTATAGCAAGTGTCTCATTTCTCAAATATATAAAGAATGAAGACACGTTTATAAGAATACAAGTAATTTCTCAATTGATAGTCAAAGGATATGAAAGGCAATTTTCAAATGAAGAAATCAAAGCTATCTATCTATAGTCATATGAAATAATGCTCTACCATTGATTAGAGAAATGCACATCAAAACAACTCTGAAGTGGTACATCAGGTGGTACCATCTAACACCTATCAGAATGGCTAATATGACAGAAAAGGAAACTGATAAATGTTGGACAGGATATGAGAAAAACTTGAGATATTAATGCTTTATTGGTAGAATTGAATATTCTCCAATCCAGCTGTTCTGGAGAGCAACTTGAAACTATGACTAAAGAGCAATCAAACTACGAGTACCCTTTGATCAAGTAATACCACTACTAGGTCTCTATACAAAAGAGACCATAAAAAAGGGAAATGGACCAACCTGTATAAAAACATTTATAGCAGTTCTTTTGGAGATGGTAAAGAATTGGAAACTGAATGGATGCCCATTAATTAGAGAATGGCTGAACAATCTGAGGTATGTGAATATAATGCAATATTGTTGTTCTATAAGAAATGATGAGCAATTTGATTTCAGAAAAGCCTGGAAAGTTTTACATGAATTGATGCTGAGTAAAGTGAGCAGAATCAGGAAAACATTGTACACAGCAATAGCAATATTATATAAAGATCAACTATGAATGACTTAATGACTTAGCTCTTCTCAGGAAATACAATGACCCAAGACAATTTCAAAGGACTCATGATATGAAATTCAATCCCCGTCCAGAAAAAGAACTAGTACTTAATGACTTAGCTCTTCTCAGGAAATACAATGACTCAAGACAATTCCAAAGGACCCATGATATGAAATTCAATCCCCATCCAGAAAAAGAACTAGTACTTAATGACTTAGCTCTTCTCAGGAAATACAATGACTCAAGACAATTCCAAAGGACTCATGATATGAAATTCAATCCCCATCCAGAAAAAGAACTAGTAGAGTCTAAGAAATAAGAAATCAAATAGGCTGCAGACAACATGCAGAGGCCAGCAGATGACACAGAAAAAGTTTAGAAACTCAACAATACATAAAATATATGCATATTCTTGTATAATGTCAACCCAAATTTTATAATAAGGTACTGTAAGCTCCCCATTAAAAAAGAAAAAAAAATCTACTTTTTCTTTGGTATGGAGACCAAAAAAACTTTTATGTGGATTTTTCAGATCACATGGGCACTGTGCCACTAAACTCCACAAGGTTGATGGGATAACTATTTCCTATGGAGGACATATTTCAGAGACTCCAGTGGAGAGATAAGCAACTTTAGAGAGGGACACTAGCATTTTTTTCTTTTCCCTGCAAGCAGCCACGTAATACCCCTTTTCTCCCACATCTTCCTTCAAAACCTGCCAAATGCTGAACTAACTCTGGTTAAGGCAGATGTCGATCTCATCACCTGTGTCTATATCCCTGGGAAAGAATACTGCCAAAGTAAATTAACTTATCCACAGCATGAAAAATTGCTTTGTTTGCTGTAATAATGATTCCATGTATGGATGATGAGGTGCTGGCTGGTAGAGAACCTCTGTTTTCTTGGTGTTTTTAGGCCAAAATTAGCACAAGTTCAAAGAATCAATCTACACTATAATGCATCTCAGCCTCAGAGGCTGCACTGAGTGCATAGTCATCTGCCAACAAAAAGTCCTGTAGCTATTCTCCCTCCATTTTAGTCTTGACTAGTAGCCTTTTCAAGTTATATTATTTACCATCACTGCAGTAGCTGACCTCGATGCCATTTTTGTCCTCCACTGAAGGCATTTGACAACATCACTGAAAACATGTCTTTTCTTTTATCTTTTTTTTAAGTAATAGTGTGCATAATTTTTTCTAATCATTTGGTGTCCTCTCTTTCAATAATCTTGAAAACTAACTCCTCCAATGCCTTCAAAATTGGGTGATATATAGCACCAATTTTTAAAATTTCATTTATCTGATCTAAATGCTCTTCTTACTTTTATCTTAAGTAACACAACCATACCTCTTAGTACACCTCATAGTACACTGGGAACTAAGGTATCAGAAATCTTGGTTTAACAATTCAACAAAGATTTATTAAGCACCTACTATGTGCAAGGTATTGATCTAAGTGTTGTGGGTACAAATGTAAACATGAAACAATCCCCGTCTTCTAGAAATTTATCATCCATGGGAAGAAAGAGTAAGATACAATATATACAGAGATAAGTAAATACAAGACATTTTCTGGAAGGAGAAAAAGCTAATTTAAACTAGGGCAAATCAAGAAACTCTTTGTATAAGAGACTGAACTTTATCTGAGCAATGAAAGAAGCTCACAGAGTATCCTCTGGTTAAGAGCCTGCACAAAAACATGAAGATGGAATGCCAAATTTTAGGAATAGCTATTAGGCAACATTAGATGGTATTTTTAAAGCAATAAGCTTAGAAAAGTAGATCAGAAACAGATCAGGAAGAATTTTAATTGCTAGGCTAGGGAATTTACATTTATCCTAGATGGCAATGAAAATATTTTTTGCAGAGTAGCAGCAAAATAAGATAAATGATCTTGGGGTGACTTGGCTAAATCAGGTCTCATTCCAAGTTTTCTGTAGGCTTATTTTTTTTCCCATCTTTATATTCTAAATTTACATAATTAGTGGCAGCTATGCTCTTGGTAAATTAAAAAAACAAATTTGTCATTCAGTGATCAATCTAACTAGTTATTAGGTATTCATCTGGACCTTACTCAAACTTCAGAACTTGTTTACTATGGGTACAGCTTATAATAATCCAAATATAAAATATGACTAAATATTAGCAAAGGCAAATAACTAATTACAGATATGGGAATCATTTCATAATTAGATTATAGTCAAACCATACACTTAGGGTCAAAGGCAAAAATGTGAAGAGTCTAAAGAGGAGAAAACAATACTATATGCAGTTTCAGCAATTCAAATTCTGAGTGTTCAAACAAGTTATTAAAGGTGAAAAACTGGAAGTGAACAAAGGAAAAGATACTGACGTGGATGTTTACGGTTTTCTGAAGAATTCTTTAAAGCAACTGATGGGATACAAGCCGCAAGAGCCCAGGAGTCACTTTAATATCTAAAGATTTTAATTTCTCAACCAAAGAGACATGGCTACCACTAGTAACACATTAAGAACCCATCTATCTTTTTTAAATGTTATAGAGATAGTATAAGATTATAAGTGGTACCTTCTCACAAACTACTGGACAAAGATAGAAAGGAAAATAAGTCTGGAAAGCTTGGCAGGAAGCCCAATTTAGCCAGGTCATCCCAAGAACATTTGTTTTATTTTTGCCATTCTTATGCTCTATGAAAATAATGGAATTCAGATTATGAGAGAATTCCTTTCTATATATAAACACTTACCTGAACCAAATGCCCCCCAAATACCATCTGATTAAATGAGGAAAGTCAACTCTGACAGCTTTAATAAAGGTAAATATTAATGAAAGGTTAAAGTCCTGAATGAAACCTTCAAAAAGACATTAAGTGTAATAACTACAATGATCTATTTTAAAATATAATTTATATTAAAAATATCTAAATGATGATAGAAAAAGAATACAAATGATTTCTTTAATTTTAAACTACCTTCCACTAAAATGACTCTCAGCTGACCTAGAAAGTAGAATCAAAAACTGAACTTTTTAGTTAAGTTTTAAAAATTGAATAAAAATATGCCTTTGCCTAGTAAGACAAAGACTCCCTTTCACCATGGACTGAAAAGCTCTTCTATAATAAGCTGCAATGAGTAATCTTGCAAATATGCATGTTTCAATAAATTAAAATAATGACTTATTCTCAGGTAGACAGAATTCTCCTTCTACATGTTTCCAGGCACTTAGAAACTCAAGCTCTCAATGTTTCATACTTTAGGAAAACCTTTTTTTTTTTTTTTTTTAATAAAAATATAAATTATCAAAATAAATAAATGGTCTATGTGCTTTTTTATGACATATGACAATTCTCTTGTATTTTAATGTTTTCTTTTAAATAAATTCCTTTTTGATATAATTACAATATAATTTGATCTTTTAAAGTACATTTTACTAAAAGTTCAGATATATACCTATTATGTAAAGCAAGGTATGCCCCATAATTGGGTAGTAATTGACCCAAATGCAAAATTTAATATCTCCTTTTATTATCTAAGAACTTACTCTAGAGGTGATTTTTTAAAGTTCATGAGGGTCCAAGAAAAAGAATGTATTTTAAAAGTGATTTCTATATTGTTACTGAGCTACTTTAAGCTATTAATCTAATTTGAGGTCATGATGGTAATTAAAACAGGCTTGGTTGAAATCAGAACTAGCAGCTAGCACAAAATCATTTCCAGAGCGTTCTGCAGGAGACTGAGATAGTCCATCAAAATAGATATTATCTTTTTTAGGAACTTGATCTTTTATCCTTATAAAGTCTATTAAATCAGGGAGAAAGAATATTTATAAAGAATACTTCTCCACTTTTATGCTGTCAGATTCATACGTTTGTTTAATTTCAGTGCTAAAAGGGAATTTAACTGAAAGGGATGATTTAATACGCTTCTTTCCTATATCTCAATAAAAAATAAATCCAAAGAGGTATAAGTGACTATCAAAGGCAAGGCAATGATTAAAGGCCACAATTCCTGGCTTCTAGTCCAATTCTCTTGCAAGCACATGTTGACTGCTTCACTTCTGCAATTCAATTTTTACAACATTTTGATATCCAAATCTGAGAATCTGGAATCTGAACTGGTTGATAGTTAATCCTCTCAGTTTTTCTCCCAAGTGAATTCTCATTTGATCATTTTAATATGATTTTGAATAGTTATAACTGTGTTCATGTCAAGAAAGCTATCAATATTTCTTTGTCAAATAGCATTAAGGAAATCTTAATGGCCAAAATTTGCTATAGTTCATTGATCATTTCCATAATAATGTATTGTAATATGGGTAAACTTGGATCATTTGGAATCCACATTCTAAAAGGGACTCTATTAGACTTTTATCACTTGTTAGTTCCTTGAGCTAGAAGACACGAGACAAAGTTATGGATCAATAAAATTGATCAATAAGAATTTAAGGCCTACTATGTGCTAGGCCTATTGCTGGGTACTAGGAATGCAAAAACAAAGTGTAAAAATATTTTTACTTGCAAGAAGCTAACTTCTTGTAGTTCAATAGGGACAAAATACAAAGTAGTTAAATATCAGGTAGTCTGGGAAGAACACTAGCAAACTGGAATCATGAAATGTTTGGTGTAGAAGATAATACTTGAGCTATATCTTAAAGGAAGAGGGAGGCAGAAGGAATGAGGGAGGGCATTTCTGCCATATGGGATGGCCAGTGTCAAGGCACAGTGAAGACTGCTTGTTTGACTAAAGGGCAGATTTAGGAGGCAGTAGAGAGGTTCTTCACAAAGGCTAGAAAAACAGACTGGAGCCTGACTGGTTAGCATTTTAAAAGCTAAACAGAGGCGGCGTTAAGAGTAGCACCCTCTGGTAGATTAATAGCTTTGTTCCAGAGTCGCCAGACTACACTTCTAAGTTTGGTGAACCACCCCATAAATGTGTTAAAAATGGAGAAAGGATAAGATATGGTGGACAAATCTTCTGGGTTAACAGTACTAAGGCCAGTCTAGCATTTCAGGCTTGGGAATGAAACATGAAACATTTATGGGCCATAAAGTGGACTGTCAACCAATTAGTCAACAAGCAATTCTCCCTGAGGAGCTTACATTTTAATAAGACAACAAATATGTACATACAAATATATTGATTTTTACTTTCTTTGTATCCAATGGCAGCCGCGAGCGCAACGACTGGCATGCAGTCAGTGCTTAATAAGTGTTTGTTGACTTCATGACCTGGCATACATAGTACATGAAAGGTAATCTTAGAAGGAAAAACTCCTGGGCTAACAGAGAAAGCCCTCTTTAAGAAGGTGGTGTTTGTACTGAGTCTGGAGGGATGGAAATGAGAGACCATTCCAAGCATGGGAGATCACCAGTACATAGGCCTGGAGATTGGAGACCTTTAACTATCAAAGGATTTTACACATACAATCATGGAACAACAGGGAGCAGCTAGGATTTACTGACTTTGGAGGCAACACTGTCAGGTAGCTACTAGACCTGAAGTCAGAAAGACCTGAGGGCAAATTCAGCCTTCCATCAGTTGTGTGACCTTGGACAAGTCACTTAACCTCGGTCTGCCTTAGTTTCCTCACCTGTAAAATGGAGATAACAATAATATCTAATTCCCAGGTTGTTGTGGGGATTCAAATTTATTTAAAAAGTGCTTAGCATAGCACCTGGCACACAGTAAGTGCTATATAAATAATATTTTGTGGTTATTATTTTTATTATACTTAATAAAATATCACTTTGTCAGTCTTAAGAAAGATGATCTAGAAGATGCTGAAACCACAGGTAGCCAGACCAATAAAACAACTGCTGTAAGTGTCCAGATAAAAGCTGATATAGGCAGTGCTAACATAGTAGAGAGAAAAGGATAATATAAATCTTGTAAATAAAGAAACAACATGATTTAGCAACTGATAGGATGTATGGAGTAAGTGAGACTACCCAACTTGTGTCCTAAGAGAACAGTGGCACTCTCAATAATAGTAGGAAAGTTCAGAAAAGGTGAGGCTTAGAGAGAAAAATAATGATTTCTGTTTTAGACATGTTAAGTTTTAGAAATCCAATTCAAAAATGCCCAAGAAGGAGCTGGTGAAGATGAAATTATAACAGAGGCTGTTGAAAAAAAATGGAAGTTTGATATGGAAAACTGGGAGGAGACGCCAAGATGACAGAGTATCAGGAAGTATATAATTAAGTTTACCCCCACAATTCCTTCACAAAAAAATCTCAAAATGTACCAGTCCTACCTCTGTCTACAAATCCAAGAAAAAGTCTAAGCAAGTCATTTTTTTCCAGCCCAGAGTGAAATGGCAAGATAGAGAAGCCTTAGGACACATAGGCTCATGGCTGCTTCTGGCCATAGTCTTTCAGGGAAGGGACTGAAAAAAGGATGAAGCTGTGTAATGGGACCAAAAAGAAGCCCCAGGATTCCCCCAAAGGGGACATTGTGCAGCATGTTGGAAAAGGTGCAAATCTGCCATCTTTTCAATATCTAGTTCTAGGTCAAGGAAATGGGCAGACTGCTGAGGAACCTTGAACCTGCAGGTACCACTGCAAAGTGAGGAGAGCAGGCCTGGGGTCCACTGAATTAAATTCAAGTCTTTTAAAGGAACATGCCTCTGGCGTAGCTGATGATGCCTTGGAGCCAGAAAAACCTGTCTTGGTGTCCAAGGATGGCGGTGTGCTCCTGAGCACCCACTGAACTTCTTGGGTTTCAGGCAAGAGTCTACGAGTGGAGAGCAAAGAAGGTGCACTGGGGATTTCCTCACCTGTGACATCAGTGACATCACAGAGCAAGCCTCTGCTCCTACTCTAAGACTCGGAGGATAAAAAAGCAAAATGGAACAGCCCCTCTCTGTACAAACAGAGGAACAGAACACATGTGCTAAAAAAAATAAAGTAATTTTGGCAGTGGGGTGGGGGAGAGGATGAGCAGAGTGTACTAATAAAGAGGATAACTGAGCATCTGGAAACTGATGACATCATCAAGGAGACAGAACTGGACACAAGGGAAGGCCCAAGACAGAGGGCACCATCTGCAGTTTCTAGTACATGGGTATTGGCCAGGAATGGCGCCTGAGAGTTGTCTGGCTGAGCAAGAAGAGAACCGGAAACAAGAGGGTCACAAACACAGAGTGAGGGGAGATGGTCTGCCAAGGCTAATGAGAGACTGGACTAAGGAATGGGGAATGACCAGAGCGGCCCTAGCAGAGCGGTGAAGCAGAAGTCATGAGGCCTGAAAGGGCAGGAGAGGAAGGGGAGGAAATGGGTCAGAGGGACTTCAAACAGGAGAAAGGAGTCATCTAGGAAATCTCCCATCCAGCCAGACAGTTTAGGAATCTTCTGGGATAATGGCAATTAACTTTTGCATAGAATGCCTTTCTGTGATCTTAGACCTTTAATATAATCAAAATTTGATATAAACAAAATTAACTGCTATGAAATCTTTCAAGGAATCTTGTATAACAAACATTTGTGAGGGGCATTTTGCTGGAAAAGCTTTAAAAAGCAACATTTTATGTAATTAAATCAAAAACATTTCAATAATTGACAGAAAATCAGTCTTCTACAATCTGGACCCTGCCGAGCAAATCCAGTTCCTTTCCACATAGCTATATTCAAATACTTGAATCCTGTTTGGGCTGACATTGAGTCTATGCAATTACATCTTTATAGTCAGAGAATTCCAGATTCTTATTCAGAACAAGGAACTAGGAGTAAGAGCTGGAAATTGCTAGGGGGCAGATTTTGGCTTAAGCAGATTAAACTTAAGCCAAAGAAAAACTTCACAATCTGAGCTGTCCCAAAATGATACAGGTGTCTTCTACATGTTGCAGATTCTTCATGAGGAGGATGAATGATTACTTGTTAGATTCCACAGAGGAATCCTGAGCAGGTATACGTTAATCTAGATGAATGAGTGGGGTCCTTCTAGCATACCTTTAAAATTCATAATATGATCATGCAGCTGTTTCTTTCCAATCAGAACAATGTAATTTATATATGCTTTTTGAAAACAATGGATTTCTTGTAATCTCAAATTAATAAGCTCTTTTCCATATGGAGTAGGGTCTTGACTTTACATATTTCCCTTTTAATTGAGATTGTTTCTTTAAATTCAGTGCTCCACATTATAAGAAAGCAAATACAAAAATAAGATTTGGGAAATAATGAAAGTCTTAACAAAAAAATTCTACCTAGAGAAACAGAAATGAACCTAATCATTTTATTAACAATACAGGAAACTATAGACAATCCTATTCTTTCCTGGATTTAAGCATAGTGATCACAAATTTAGTGCCAGATCACAGTTTTTAGGAACTTTAGAATGTCCTCTGAAATTGCTTCCAATTCTTGAGATTCTTATGTAAGAAACAACTTCATTGTATTTAGTGATGCTAAAAACCAGAATTCTCCGCTTCATTAAATAAAGAAATCATCTTTGGAGAAGACCCTGAGAAATTGGATTATCCTGTGTCAAGACTGTTATAGAAAGGATTTGTTTATCATAGGGAAAAGTAGGCTAGATGTTCTCTAAAATTCTAAGATTCTGAGATCTCTGGGATTGAGGCTCAGTATAAAATCATATGATACTATTTTAAAAAAATCATTGCTTCTGTTACTCCAACCAAACCAATGCCTACCCAGTCTGCTGGCTTTAAATAACAGATAGAAAATGTACATTGTATTTTAATATATTTAACATGTATTGGACTACCTGCTATCTAGGGGAGGGGATGGGGGGAAGGAGGGGAAAATTTGGAACAGAAGGTTTTGCAAGGGTCAAAGTTGAAAATTTACCCACGCATATATTTTGTAAAAAAAAAAAAGCTATAATTAAAAGAAATAAAATATATATTATGGGTTTCAAGTTCTTTGGAAGAAAAAAAAAACAATTACTGTAAAAGAAAAAAAAAAAACTATCACAAGACTCACAAAAGGAATTACATAGAAATGTCTAAATAAGTACCTTAGAAATGTGACTTGAACAACTCATGGAATGCCTCAAAGTCTTCTCATTCTGTAAGAAAAACAGATAGACGTTAGGCGGAATCTTATTATGGTAACACAAGAAACAATAAATTCATCAACTATGTTTTAAAACTTATTTATTTATACAACCATTTATTACCTTATTCTCTCGTCCTATTTCTAACTGAACAATTAAAAAAAATAAGAAAATCTTTTCATAATAAATATGCTTAGTCCTGCAAAACAAATTCTCACATTAACCATGTCCAAAACTGTATATTTCATTCTGCAGTTTAAATTCATCATTAAATCCAGCAGTGAAGGTAGGTTTTACCTTTAGTCCCTTGAACTTCTGATTTATCATTGCACTGATAAAAATTCTAAAGTTTTCCAAAGTTTTCAAATCATCTTGAGAAAAAGCACGAAAATGTTTTGTATTCATTCCACAACCACTCACTGATTACCTACTGGCTTTACTGAAAGTATAGAGCTATGTGATTTGTCCCCTTTGATCTGACTTTTCTTGTGCAGCATGATGAAAATGGAAATATGTTTAGAAGAACTGTACATGTTTAACCTATATTGGATTACTTGCTGTCTCAGGGAAAGGAGACAGAAAAGAGAGGGAGAAAAAATTTGGAATACAAGGTTTTGAAAAGGTTAATGCTAAAAACAATCTTTGCATGTATTTGGAAAAATAAAATACTACAGAAAAAATTAAAAGGCTGAAAAAATAGGAAAAAAAAGATAGTATAGAGCTAACATAATTTGGGCGACTCAAAGATTTAATTCAAAGGTTAGGAAGCTTCTATAATGCCCAAGGCACTGTCTTAACAGCTGAGTGAGAGATAAAAATGACATGGCCAAAACCATCACTAAGCTTATAATTCAATGAGAAAATACACATATGTAAAAATACTCGGAGTATATTGAAATACTCAGAGGTATAAATAAGTATTACATTAAATCTACTAAAGCTCACTGGATTCAGAGTTGTAAGGTCTAGTCTAATCATATACTCCTACTATTTTATACATGAGGAAATTGAAAATCAGAGAGAATAAATGAAGATATGAAAATTTTGAGGCATGGAACAAGATAGATGAGGGAACTCACAACAGAGAGTCTTAATTTTCTCAGAAAGCAGAAGGTATATGGAGTATTCAGAGAAAATGGCACCTCTGGTTTTAGGGCTTGCTGAGCCCTTTTCAGGACCACTCATCTGCCTTTGATGTCCACCTTCATTCAATTCTCACTTGTGGCTCTCCAAGCTATAACATACATAGTGGTCACACTCCAGTAAACCATCTTGGCAGATGGGCTAAACCAGGCTGAGGGTAACCACAGGCCTCAAATCAATAAATTAGGGGGATATCTATCCCAAGCATACGAAAACTTTCCTTGGAAGAATGGGTAGATAAGAACAATTTGTTCCAATGGTCATGAAGGTGATTGATATAGGCAGTGTGGAGTGCTTAGAGCCTGGTCAGGAATCAAAGGGTCATTTACTGCATCCTGAGCCATTGCCAGTCATCCTGGACTTTTCTCCTGCCACCAATGAGGCTGATGACTGTGCAATTCTGCCTTAAATAACACTATCCCTATCTAACTTTTCTGTCGGAGAAACAAAGTTTTGTCTATTACACTATATATAATATAGTGAAAAGAGCTTCAACTCCTGAACGCTCAAGTCCTATGTTCTGTCCACTAAAGAGGCTGATGAAGAGCACAAGATATTGTCAACATTCCAAACATTTGCCAACATCAAGTATATCAGGGATTAGAGTGGAAAGAGAATGAATGGAGTCAGGAATTCAACTCCTTGAGAAAAGAAGGAACATGATCTAAAAGTTGCTGATAACAACAAATACTTGGAACACCAAATGATAGAAGAAGCTTCAAGAAATGACAAAGCTGTGAAGAGATGGAGGCATCTATGAGGAACTAGAAACACACAGCCAACTCCTCCCAGTCCAATATGGCAGGGCACAAGAGAGAAGGTGCAAAAGTAATTGCAAAAAGCAGCAAGAAATGGAGTATCCACTACATAACATTCTCATCTTCTTTGTTGTTGTTTGCTTGCATTTTGTTTTCTTATTCATTTTCTTTCTTTCAGAATCTGATTTTTCTTGTGCAGCAAGATAATTGTATAAATGTTTATATATATTGGATTTAACATATATTTTAACATGTATAACATATATTAGATTTCTTGCCATCTAGGGAAGGGGTGGGGGAAGGAGGGGAAAATCTTAAACACAAGGCTATGCAAGGGTCAATAATGAAAAATTATCTGTGTATATGTTTTGAAAATAAAAATCTTTAATGGATGCCCATCAATTGGAGAATGGCTGGGTAAATTGTGGTATATGAATGTTATGGAATATTATTGTTCTGTAAGGCATTCCTTACAACAGGATGAATACAGAGAAGCTTGGAGAGACTTACATGAAGTGATGCTAAGTGAAATGAGCAAAACCAGGAGATCATTATATACTTCAACAACGATATCATATGAGGATATATTCTGATGAAAGTGGATATCTTCGACAAGAGAAGATCTAACTCAGTTCCAATTGATCAATGATGGACAGAAGCAGCTACACCCAGAGAAGGAACACTGGGAAATGAGTGTAAACTGTTTGCATTTCTGTTTTTCTTCCCAGGTTATTTTTTTACCTTCTGAATCCAATCCTCCCTGTGCAACAAGAGAACTGTTCGGTTCTGCACACGTATATTGTATCTAGGATATACTATAACATATTTAACATGTATAAGACTGCTTGCCATCTAGGAGAGGGGGTGGAGGGAAGGAAGGGCAAAGTCGGAACAGAAGTGAGTGCAAGGGATAATATTGTAAAAAATTACTCAGGCATATGTTCTGTCAATAAAAAGTTATAATAAAAAAAAGAAAGAAAATAAAAAGCTTTAATAAAAAAAATAAGAATACATTAAAAAAAAGAAAGAAATGGAGTACCTTCTGAACAAAGCCAAGTTAGGAAACAGAGATTAAAGGAAGAAGGGACACCAAAAAAGAGAGGAAGGAAAAAGAATGGGAAAGAATGCTGTTACACAAGGCAAAAGAGGAAGGAGCACCAGGCAGGATGGGGGTAGTCAATTAGTGTAAAATACTGTAAGCAGGTGAAGGTCAATGAGGATTGAGAAAAAAGATTGAGGATCACCAGTGACTTCTGAAAAAACAGCTTGAGTAACATGATGCAGATGGAAGCCAGTCTTCAAGGGTGTTATTGTTTTGATACACACATCACAACAAGGATGCAGAAGAACCATAGTAGTTAATGCTTTCTTTTACATCTATATTTAACATAATAAATATGTTTTGTTGTTGTACTGCAGCATCACTAAATTGTTTTTATTGAGACCTCTCACAGACAAGGCAACATGTCTTGCATTTTATAGAGCACGCCATTATGTTTTCCCCTAGGACCACTAATAATCTATGTCTCATGTCTTACATGTATAAAATAAAGATAATAGTTGGCAACAAGGCTAAGTGACAATGTACATAACTTCTGTACTAACATGGTCAAAAGACTTATCTAGTCTGGGTGTAGACTGTTCTCCTTCTCTGAAGAAGGAATGCCAGGAGAGAAGGAAGAAGGGCTGAGGAGTGTAACTCCATTCTCCAGATTATCAGAGAGAAATGTAATGTTCATTTTAAAAAATCTTTGTAGTGAAACCAAGGACAAAAACAAATCTAAAGGAGAAAAGAGGAATCTTCCTTGGTCTCTGCATCAGGAAGCTGGAGGATAGAAAATTGTGACAAAGGAAAAAAGAATAATTCTTGTAGCTAAGCAACAGACAGGATGTTATTCCTGAAAAGGAAGAAAGTAAAACCTTTTAAAAGTAATTTCTTGTTCTCCAAGGAATGATGCTGCTGATCTAAAGGTACTCTCAGGTGAGAAGATATTCAGTAGGAGTAAGAAAGAGAATACAAATAATGATCGCTAGCGAAAGTGCTGACAGGAACTGATACTCAGCATAATATCTGTGAACATTAAAAACAGAAGAAAACTTTTTGTCTTTCCAGGGCATTTATCCAGGATATGATAGGGAAATTCCTGAGACTTGTTCAACCTGACAACTACCATTCATTTCTGTGATTCACATGTACAAAAATGACATGACCAGAAGGAATCTAGAAAGAACTACTAAAGTTTATGAAGTATGAACACAGGGGAGTTTTTTTCCCTTTGTTTTTAAAATTGCTGCTGTCAAACAAAAGCAAGGGTTTCATTAGAGAAAGGAAAAGTATTGCCTCTTAACAAAATTGCATCTGAGAAAAATGTAGGACAAAGTTTGCCTACCAAGGACTAGTTGGAAAATGATGTAGAATTAAAAGGGGTCTCAGAGATCAGTTGATTCAGATAGGGAAACAAGCCCATAAATGTAACTGGTTTGATAAATGGGGGTTTGATAAAGCTGGGACTTGAACTCAGACGTAGCGGTCTTTCCACAGTACCAGGCAAATCAGAACAACTTTTAAGATGAAAGATGGGGGAGTGGAATGGGGAGAAAACTGCCTATGGGTATTAGGGTAACAGATCTACTTTCTAGCCACACATCCCTATTTGGTACTTGTCAAGTCGATTTTCTGAACCCAAAAGTAGGACTACAATTATCACTGTTAAAAGTCATTTTATTCATAAGTTCTGCCAGCATTCTAGCTGTTTAAATTATCATTTTTCCCCTGCTGTCATGTGATTTTCTTGGTATCTCTTGAAGCTTTTAGTCATCTGAAGCTCTGATAAGCTTGACTTCTATGCCTCCACTCAAGTTACTGATAAAAATGTGACACAGTACAAGGCCAACCACAGATGCCTGGTCTCTGAGCCTCCTCCTGGAAGTTTCCTTAGGAGTGAAGTCTATAAAAGTGAACTTAAAAATAAATAAAAAAAAAAATAAAGGCCCAACGTCTAGCCATTCAACTACTTCTTAATCCACCTAAGATGTATGATCCACTTATCCATATGATGTCAGGTGATCAGCTAAGTATACAGGATTCTCCAATTCTACCAGTTAAGAGCCCTGCCAAAAAGGAAGCGTGGTGAGTCTGGCCCGATCTGGAGGAAGGACTGACTTTTCATGATATCTATTATCTTTTCTAGAAGTTGGCTAACTGTGCCCTAAATAATCCATTCCAAAATTTTTTGGTCAGCAATCAAGGTGGCCCAGCACTGGGCTGTTATTACTTGTTGACTTCTGTTAGAAGTCGACTCTAACCCTAACCCTAAATTCGGGCTACATCAGTTATCTAATTTAGCATGGTACTTAACAGCTCACTAATGTATTTAGTACTTACTCATTGGAGTCAGTACATTGGAATACTCATTCATTCTACAAGATTTACAAGTCAAGAGAGGAGTGGAGAAGATTCACAAATCAGAAGCCCACAATCCCACTCTCAGAGGAGGCGTCAACCTTTGAGTTCACACCTCTAAAAGAGGATATAAAAGGACAAGCCCACTGGAAGCACTCTGGGAGATTGAGAAGCCAGGATTCAGTTGGGCAGAATGAAGGAAGACAGAGAAGTGGTGGCAGGCTGTCTTGTGGAGAACACTGAAGCCAAGATCCGGAAGGCCTCCAGAAAGCTAGCCGAGCCCTAGGAAGGAGATTCAGAAGCCGAAGATAATAAAGGATGTGGACTTTAACAGATGGCTGTATGTGAGGTGATTATTATACAGAACTGAAACTAAGGCTGCCTCCAGAAGCCCCCCCAAGAAATCTGCTCACAAAGAACGATTATATTTTAGAGAAGAAAACATTACAGACTTCCTTCCTTTTTAAAAGAATTAGAACTTCTGCCCTATTTTCCCTCTTCTACACAGCCGCTGATGAGCCCTTTGATGAAGGAACAGAAAATGATTGTTGAGAACAACAGACACCAAATAAAGACAAGGTCTTAGCTAAGGAGTCAAGAGAGAGGCTTTAGGAAGAGAGCAGCACTGGTGAGGAAATCCAAGAAGTCCAATTTGGCCAGACCAGAGAGCACACAGAGCATTATGTGCAAAAAGATGGAAGGAGGTCAGAACCAGGGTGTGAAAGACTTTAAATAGTAATAGGAAGAGCATACAACTACTTCTGACTGTCAGGGTTCCTCAATATCTAGTGCAGACACTTTGTTTTCCTTCAGACAATAAGGAAGAGCTCAGAATTATGGAGCAGTCCCCTACTAACATCATGCCATTATTTCTCAAACCCTTAGGATAGATCTTATTAAAATCCAATAGAGAAGGCTTTCCCCCAGGGACGACAACAACAACAACAACAAAAAAAAAAAGAGAGAGAGAGAGAGAGAGAGAGAGAGAGAGAGAGAAGGCAAGTCAAATTGGTAATCAGAGTCCTTATATCTGCAATCCTCTCTCACAAAGCAATCTCAGCTCTTATTTTCAGCATCTACTGTTCAAAGCCCTTTACAGCACCTTTCCATTCTTCTCACACATCCAGTAACAGTTGTTTCTATGCTCTTCCTCAAACAAGACATTCCATCTCCTGACTGATCATTTTCATAGTCTGCCTCTATGCCTGGAACACTCCCTCCTCATTTCTGCTTTCTGGCTTTCTTCAGATCCCAGCTAAAATGTCACCTTCTACAGGAAGTCTTTCCTGATCCCTCTTAACTTCAGTGGCATCTGTCTTTTGATTATTTTGTATTTATTCTGATTGTAGCTTGCTCGTACACATTTGCCTTGTCTCCTCCATTACACTGTGAGCTTGTGGAGGACACAGACTATTGTTACCTTTCTGTGCATCCTTTGCTTAGCTGAGGTCTTGGACACAAGGGCCCTTAACTGTGCCTGACTTGGTGTTTATGCAATTCAAGGTCCATCAGAAGTCATCCTCTGGCTATCACAGAATCAGAGTAAAGGAATTAGAAAGGCCCTTCAAACTATTTAGATCAACATCTTCATCTTATATTTGATATATATATATATATATATATATATATATATATATATATATATATATATATATATATATATATATATATATATATACATGTATATATATAATATAATAAATGTGTGGTAAAATAACACCAAAGGGCACAGATTTGTAAAGGCCAAAAAAAGGGACCAGGCCTTCTGAAGACAAATTCAGTCACGTTCTACTGCACTGCCAGTATTTCTCCTTGTGTGGATATAAGAAGCTATGAACAAATTGTTGGATGAACTACTTTGGACTGAGTACAGACTTCTAAAAGGGATTACCAAATAAAACACATTTCTAGTAACTCCATGATACTATCACAAAGTCTGTTTAAATGTTAGAGCACAAAGAAATTATAAAAAGACTTCAAAGGCATATATAACAACAACAATACTTACTACCATTTATAGAGCATGTGAGGCACTGGGACTTTTAAGCACTTAATAACTTGTTCAAAGTCCTAGAGCTAGTAAATGACTGAGGCTGGATTTCAATTCAGATTTTCTTGACTTCTAGACCAGCATTCTATTCATTATCCCACCTAGCTGCCTAATAAACAAGTAATTTATAAAGTATAGCAATAAAATTAATAATGAATAAAGAAAATAAGAACAAAAGATACAAATGGAAATTAAGTAATGGTAGCAATCCTGAATAATGAATAAAGCCCAAAACAACAAAATACAAATAATGATGTTAAAGACATTGATAACAATGAAACAGTGTATCAAAAATTTCTGGATGCAACTAAAGTGGTCCTCAGTAGGAAATCTATATCTCTGAGAAATTAACAAAACAAACAAACAAAAAAGGATTAAGGAACTGAGCACCCAATTTAGAAGAGTAGAAAATTTACAAATTAGATACAAAAGGACAAAAACCACAGAACTGATAAACAAAACTAAGAGCTTTTTAAAATATTAACAAAAATTAAGAGGAGGAAAATCAAATTATTAAAATGAAAAATTAACAAGATGCAATCACAACAGTTCAAATTAAAAGAATTATCAGAATTTACTAAAGAGAATTTTATGCCATCAAAACAATTCAAAGAAACCAAAGAATATGGAAAATTTTGATATATTTGACAAAAATTGTAAGTGAAAATATCCCAGATATAAAAACTGAAGGACACATTGAAAAATCAAAAGAATTACTCCCCTACTAAAAGAAACCCCAAAATGAAAACTTCCAGAAGAAAGAAATTGTTTTAAGTACCAAGAAACTACAATCACCACCACACAACACCCAAAAGCTTCTAATATAAACAAGGAGATCTTGGAATACAGCATTCCATAAATCAAAAGGACCAAGAACAACTTACCCTACAAAGCTAAGTATGATCTTATTGGGGGGGGGGGGAGAATGGGTCTTTAATAGAAGAGGATGCTTAAGAATTCCTGATAAAGAAATCTGTGCAAGAATGTTGAAATGAAAAACACAAACTAAAAAGGAAGATAAAAGAAAAAGAAGCTGCATCAATTCAGTGACAAGCACTACACTAAGTACATCATACATTTAATCTCATCTGATTTTAACAACAACCTTAGGAAATGGGTATTATTATTCCCATTTTACAGTAGAGGAAACTGAGACAGATAGGTGAAGTGAACTAATTAAGATTGGATTAGGGTTATAGGCTCAGTTCTGTATGCATATAGTGCAACATCTGCAGCATATAGCAACTTGTCTGGCACATAGTAGGCATTTAATAAATACTTAATGAGAGACTGACCCAGATTCTTAGAAAAAGAAAGAAACCTAGAAAATTAAATATATGTGTACAAGTGGAAGGGGCTGTAAGATGATAAAGAAGAAGAAAGGAGTGTGCCTTCAGAAAGATAGTGTCTTTAAAAAGTACTGATAATGGAGGAAAATGTTCTAATTTACTATTAATGAAAAATACTAATTAAGGCAACTCAGAAGATCTACTTTCACCCCCAAAGGAAAGTGGCATGTCAGAGGAACTAAGGGAAAACAGGGAAATTGATGCACTGTCATTGGAATTGTGAACTGGTTCAACCCTTCAGGAAAGCAATTTGGAAAGTCACCAGACTTTTACCCAGCCAGAGCACTACTGGGGGTCAATACACTAAAAGACGTGAAAGAAAGGGTTGTATATGTACAAAAACACTTATTAAAGCTATCTCTGGGGTGGCAAAAAATTAGGTGTCTATCAAACAGGAAATAGTTAAACACATAATAGTATAAAAATCAAATGGAATTGTGTCATAAGAAATTATGAAGGGAATCCTTTCACAAAAGCTCTCACTGTCAGGGGAGTAGAACCAAGATAACAACGTATACTATAAAAACATCATAGAAATGAACACTTTTGAAAAACTTCACAGCTCTAATTAATGTAACAATCAAACAAGTTGCCAAAGGACACATGAAGAACACTACCTATCTTTTTTTTTTTTTTAAAAGAGCTTTTTATGGATAATACGCATGGATAATTTTTCAACATTGACCCTTACAAAACTTTGTGTTCCAAATTTTCCCCTTTCCCACCACATCCCTCCCCTAGATGGCAAGTAATCCAATATGTGTTAAAATGTTAAATCCAATATATGTGTACATATTTGTACAAGAAAAATTAGATCAAAAAGGAAAAAAAATGAGAAAGAAAACAAAATGCAAGCAAACAACAACAAAAAGAATGAGAATGCTATGTTGTGAACCACACCCAGTTTCCACACTCCTCTCTCTGGGTATAGATGGCTCTCTTCATCCCAGGATCATTAGAACTGATTGTAATCATTTCATTGTTGAAGAGAGCCATGACCATCAGAATTGATCAACGTATAATTTTGTTGCTGTGTACAATGATCGCCTGGTTCTGCTCATTTCTCTTAGCATCAGTTCCTGTAAGTCTCTCCAGTCCTCTCTAAAATCATCTTGCTCATCATTTGTTATAGAACAATAATATTCCATAACATTCATATACCATAACTTATTCAGCCATTCTCCAACTGATGGGCATCCTCTCAGTTTCCAGTTTCTTGCTACTACAAAAAGGACTGCCACAAACATCTTTTGACAAAAAGGTGATAAACAAAATACGCAGGATGGCAAACATGCTTCTAGACATAGGCAAAGCAGGAGTTTGTTTTTCTTGACTATGCACATTCACAAAGCCTTTGTTTTTCTTCTTTTATTGGAGGAGAAAGGAAGGAAGGAGACCTGGAGGATGACCTGGTTCTATTCTGAGAGTTTTAAAAAAAGAATGAGAAGGGAGTGAAAAAAAGAAATCACAATAACAAAAAGGAGGAAGAAGGGGGTGGAAATTGTTATTTCTCATAACTGGAACACATGAGAAGAATATACAAAAACATGGAGAAAGGGTTGGGGCAAGTTCAAAGTAAAAGAACTTTATGCATCTGAAAAAGACAAAAGAAAGGTTAAGCCACACAATTTAGTATAGAAATAACACCAAACTCAATAGGAAAATCAGCAGAGATAAGGAGAAATGAAAGAAGTTAAAATTAGGGAGGATCAAAACAAATTTTCTGATTCTGAAGGTAGTATTAAAAAATGTGAGAAAAGAAAACAACTTGGAAGTGTTAACAAAAGAACTGGAAATTGAGGGAATGCCCATCAATTTGGGAAATGACTAAATATGTTGTGGTAAATACAATGATCTAAAACAATTCCAATAGACTTGTGATGGAAAATGCTGTCCACATCCAGAGAAAGATCTATGGAATCTATATGCAGATCAAAGCATTGTATGTTTTCCTTCTCATGGTTTTTCCATTTTGTTTTGATTCTTATTTCATTGTATGAATAATGTGGAAACATACTTAATATAACAAACCTATATCAGATTGTTTGCTATCTTGGGAAGGGGAGAAGATAGGGAAAGAGAAAACATTTGAAACTAAAAATCTTATAAATGTGAATGTTGAAAATTATCTTTACATATAACTGGAAAAAATAAACTATTAAGAGGGAGAAGGGAAGAAGTGCTGCCAATCAATGGATGAGCAGCTGAATAAACTGTGGTAAATGGTTTCAATTACATTAATGCATTGCAAGAAGTGATTAAAGAGATATTCTAAAAATCCTGAGTAGGATAAACTGAAAGTCAAAATAAGCAGGCAGGAACAATTTGTACAAGGGCAACAAGTTTATCAAGAAAAATACATCTGTAAGACTTAACAACTCTAATCAATGCAATGACCTGTTTCTAGAAAATTTATGAAATATGTCACCAATTTCCCAAGAGAGGGCGATAGACTCAAGAAAGAGAAACAAGTGAAGACATATAGAATCTGTGGATTCATTTAGTTTCATTTGTATTTGTTATATAATTGGGGGGCATTTTCAAAAAAAGACATGTTATTTCTTGTCAAAATAACTTGAAAAAGATCTAGAAGAAAAACTATCTGAATGCTATGATAAAACAACAACAACAAGAAAAACCTGGATATCCTATTTCAAAAATCATTAAAATAAAACAAAACAAACAAACAAAAACCCAACCTTGCCCAAATTGCTCTGAATCAGAAAGCAAAGTGAAAATCAAAAGAATCCTCTGATTATCTCCTGAAAGAATTTCCAGATGAAAACTGCAGGAACATTACAGTCAAAAGAAAAAAAAAAAAAAGGTACAAGCAGTTATACAAGTTTTAGCAGCCATCATCCTGAAGGAGCATTTCAGAAGACAAAAGATGTAGGCTTGCAATAGAGAATAATTATTCAGTAAAACGGAGTATAATCCTGTATTGAGGAGAGGGAGAAAGGAAAAGGGAAAGAAGACTCGGACACTAAGAATAATGTCACCAAGTCCAATGAGATGTTGCCAGTTTAAGAGCTTGGCATTCACACACAACCCACCCTTTCCCCCCCTCCCTCGGATACTTAAGAATCCTATATCCACAGAGCCCTATCTGAGAATTATCTGCTTCAGTCATTGTCACTGATTACCCATATATGCTATCCAAATCTTCCTAAATTCTACTTCTGACAATGTGTTCTGGCTGATGACTTCACTTGCTCTTAGTTTTCTTGATTTAGGGCTGGCTTCTGACCCAAGTATATTCTGCTGATCCAGCCCTCTGGTGGCCTTGGTCTTCTACAAAAAGCCTTTTCTGACCCGTATTGCTAAAGCCTTCCCTCCCAAGATTACCTCCATTTTATCCTGCATATATGTCTTGTATATTAAAATTTCCATGTCCATTGGCAATTTTAATGCCCATTAGAAAATGAACTCCTTGAAAGTAGGAACTGTGTTTGCCTTTCTTGGGCAGAACTAAGCACAGTACCTCCTCAATAGTAAGCACTTAAAAATCAACACTGACCAATCCTTAAGTTTTTTAGTATGTAAGTGATATTTTCAGTAACTGGTTTTCTGGTACCTTAGCTATTATCCCTTCAGCTCTAAGAAAGTCCATCAGCAAGCTGCTGAGCTCAAGTGCTTCTGACCTTTATTAGCCTAAGAAAACTTAGAAAACCTAGGAACTACATTTAGGTTAACCTGATGTACAAAAGTACCAAAATTCCTGTTTGAGCTCATAGCACTTGCATGATACCATTAAACCACCATTATGAATACTAATTATTGTAATACGATTTGTCATCACATAAAGATAGAAAACGAACCAAGAAAATGTGTAATGCATTTTAGATTTCCATTGAGAGGGTAACAAGAAAAAATCTGATTGCTAGGCAGAAAAATTCCAGCCATCTAGAAAATGCCCTTCTATGGAAGATTTCCATCTTTGAAAATGCTGCATAAATAAATTCTTGCCCTTTTTCACTTTTTGCAATAATTAGCAGGGACTAATATTTATCTGAAAAACAACTTCAACTGTTTAAGTGAAATCTTCATTAATAAAGAAGATATACTTCAATGATGTATTTTGTTGTCAGAGACTTTAATAACAAAGAATAAAAGAGGATACTTCACTCAATATCAGAAAATTGCATTCATTAGAAAAAATAATGGCTGACATTCTATAGTACTTCAAGGTTTGCACACAATGTCACATACATGACCTCACCGGGTACCAAGAGGTAGGGACTACAGGTGTTATTTATCATTCCTATTATACAAATAAGGAAACTTGGCCTTAGAAATTTTATTTTCAATTAATTCAGTAAACATTTATTAAGTACTTCTTAGTGCAAGGCACTGTGCTAAGCACTGGCAGATACAAATAAGAAAAAAAAAAGGACAGTTCTGCTCTCAAGGAACTTACGATTTTATAGGGGAAGGCAACACACAAAAAGAAACTGAGCAGGAAGTGAGACAGGGAGACCAGCAGGGGAGGCATGCTCTTCTGTGCAGCAGAAATTAAGCAGAGCTGCTGCTGCAATGTACAAAGGGATCTGGAAAATTCAGATGTGAGTTCTCTGTAAAGTAAGGTTTTGGGAGGAGGGCTTAAATGACATGACCCCAGACACCTAACTAATGTGTCAGAAGAACTAGAAACTGGATTACATTGGACATTATATTAATCCCTCTTGCTATCTAATCTGTGTCTAGATTACTGAATATTTCGTAAAACAAAATCTACAACCTAAAATACTGGGACAGAAGAAAGGGGACCCATCTGAAAATTAGGAGTTAAGCAGATGTGTGCTGCTACATAGCATTTCCAATAGCAAAGGCATACTGGTCCTGGACTTGCTCTACTGGGAAGAAAAGAGATCATAAACTGGTGCCATTTCACTTCTTGCCCTAATTTAGCCACTGTAAAAGGATCAAATTTACACTGAGATGGTTTTTTGAATATGATTTCACCTACAATTTTTCATCACTTGTTTGTCAGCGTAAAATTCACTTAACAAGGAACAAAATATTTTGTTCCACAATGACAGAAAAAAGGATGTTCCTTAGGTCTAAGGAGGTTTAATTCATTCACACTAAAATACAACTATAAATGAACCCATTCATATTTGGCTCTGTTATAGCTATAAAGAGACACTTGCAAATATAAATATCTAACTTCAAATCCTTCCAAATTCTATAGAAGTCTACACCAGTGAATGGCATGGAATCGTAACTTCATAACTTGGTTTTCTCTACTTCTCTTCATTGTGCAGAGACGCTGTGAGCAGAGGAGCATTCAGTTCTTCCTAATTTATGTTTTTCTTTTTTCAACATTTTTGAACTTATCAATCAACAGCTATTAAGAATAAAACTAATAGTTCTTTCCTGTTTTTATCTTCATTCTCCCTCAATCCTACCCCATCCATGTCTCATTCCAGTCCTGGCCACCTCATCTACTGTATGCTTTGTAATTCTGGAACCAAAGTGAACAAATTCCCTTTTCCCTCACATTCCTTCCAACTGTTAAACCTTACTAATATGTAACACCCTACTAACAATACTGCATCTCCAGCTTTCCTCTCTGGTATGGGCTGTACATTTCCTTGCATCCCTTAATGCACTGATCTTGAAAGAGAACTGGAACACTTTGGGACCCTACTGTCACTTCCAGACTTGACCTTTACTTCCATCATTCAGCAACCTTTTCTTTTCTGTAGTCCATTCAATTAAAATTTCTACTACACTCAAATTATGGTACCTGCAGTAAAGTGAATCTCTCACTCTAGTCATTCTCCTTCCTTTCTTAAAGAGTTCAGAACCTAATTCCCATCTTCTTCCCAATTCCTGTCCTTATACTAAGAAACTTTAATATTCCTATTTCTCAACCTCCTTAATCAATGTAGAACCTATTTCTTCAATACAACCTCCTCTACATGTTTTTCAGTCATTCAGTAATGTTTGGCTTTTTTTGTGATCCCATGGACCATAGTGCCCATGGTTTTTCTTGGCAAAGATACTAGAGTGGTTTGCCATTTCCTTATGAAATAAATGAAAGTGAACAGAGGTTAAAAAAAAAAAGGCAGTAGAAACCATGATCTCAAGGCAATCAAAAGCAAAACCAGACTTAATTAAAAGAGTGAAACAATGAAACTACACTATGATAAAAGATACACTAGACAACAAATATCTTAAAAATTTTCAGCAAGTTTCTCTGATAAAGCTCTCATTTCACAAATATATATGGACTGAGTCAAATTTACAAAATAAGAGCCATTACCCAATTGATAAAATGGTCAAAGGATATACACAGGCAATTTTTAGAAGAAATCTAAACTATCTATAGTCATATGAAAAAATGCTCTAAATCACTGTTAGAGAAATGCAAATTAAAAGAACTTTGAGGTAATCATTTCTCATCTATCAGAAATGGCAAACGGATATGGGAAAATAAGTACACTAATGAACAAATGGTAAAGTTGTGAACTGGTCTAACCATGTTGAAAAGTAATTCAGAATTATGCCCAAGGGACCATAAAATTGTATATGCTCTCTGACCCCAAAGTATCACTACTAGATTTATATAAGAGATCAAAGGAAAAGAACTTATATGAACAAAAATATTTATAGTAGATCTTTCTTGTAGTAGCAAAGAATTGAAAATTGAGGGTATGCCCATAATTGAGGAATAGCTAAAAAAGTCGTGATATATTGTTGTGGTTCATTTTTAAAGAGGACTAAAGACAAACTGATGATATCCTGACTTGCACATGAACAGGATTTAAGTGAAGCTAAATTACAAAAGTCATCAGTCTCACTCTCTTCCTAATTTGTTGAAGTCCAGAGGCAGGATTAAAGTTAAAACAACTGGCAATAACCCAAGATACAGTAGAAGGCCTTGGCATCTTTGAGCATTTCACAGCATCTGCTTCAGATATGATTGTGATGGAATACTACTCTGCTATAAGAAATGAAGAAGGAATGGTTTCAAAAAATCTGGGAAGATCTTTATGAACTGATTTAAAGTGAATTGAATCAGATCACCATTCCCAATAACAACAATAGTATAATGAGCGACTTTGAAAGTCTTAGCTACTTAGCTTTTTATGTTTGCCAAGTGGATGGGTATAAATTGAAATCTCAAGAGTTATTTTAATTTTCTTTTCTCACATTAATGATAATTTGAAACATTCTTTCATATAGTTGATAGTATCAAATAAAGAAATATAAACTTTCTGTTCATATTTTTTGACTATTATCAATTGATGAATGGTTCTTGATCTTGTGCATTTGTAATCAATTGTCTACATATCTTGAATATCATATCCTATAAATGATGAAAAGATCTCCCCCAGTTAATTCTTTTCTTATCCTAGTCTGATTGCAAAAACTTTTCATGCAAAACTTTTTCTTGCAAAAGCTTTTTGAAATTTTATGTAAGTAAAATTATAATTTATAATCATTTCTATCTCTTCTTTAAGAATTTTCCTAATATTATTGTTCTATAAGAAACGATCATCAGGATGATTTCAGAGAGGCCTGATGAGACTTACATGAACAGATGCTAAGTGAAGTAAGTAGAACCAAAAGAACAGGGCACAGCAATAATAAGATTATGTGATGATAAACTATGATTGGCTCCTTTCAACCATGAGGTGATTCAGGTCATTCTGATAGACTCGTGATGGAGAGAGCCATTTGCATCCAGAAAGAAGACTATGGGAACTGAATGTGGATCACAACATAGTAATTTCACATTTTTTGTTGTTATTTGCTTGCTTTTCTCCCCTTTCTCAACTTTTTTTCCTTTTTGATTTGATTTTTCTTGTGCAGCATAATAAATGTGGAAATATGTTTAGAAGAATTGCACATTTAACCTGTATTGGATTACGAGGGAAGGGGAGAGAGGAGAAAGGAGGGGAAAAAAATTGGAACACAAAAGTTTTGCAAGGGTGAATGTTGAAAATTATCTTTGCAGATATTTTGAAAATAAAAATCTATTATTAAAAATAAAATGAGTTGGAGAAGGAAATGGCAAACTACTCCAGAATCTTTGCCAAGGAACCCCAAATAAAGTCATGAGGAGTCATGACAAAAATGACTGAAAATTGTTATTTTTTCCCAATTATTCTTAAAAATTGAACTGCATATATGAACTTGTTAAATTTCTATTAATAAACATATTACAGGGCAGCTAGGTGACACAGTGAATAGAGCACCAGCCCTGAAGTCAGGAGGACCCGAGTTCAAATCTGTCTCAGATACTTAACAATTCCTAGCTATGTGACCCTGGGTAAGTCACTTAACCTCAATTGCCTTAGCAAAAAGGAAAAAAATAAACATATTACATAGAAGAAAAAAAATTTCCTGACATGTGTGAATTTTCTGTTGTTTTTTTTTTCATTATGGGCTTTTCTGTTTTAAAACTGATCACTCATTTGGTATTTATTTCAGTATATAGTATAAGATTTTTTTTAAAACTTAATTTTTGCCAAACTGCTTTCTAGTTTTTAAATCAGTATTTGTGAAATAAGGAGTCTTTGTTATAGCAGAGTGTATTTTTGACACAACAAAATTTGGTTGTTTACCTAGTTTATTCCCTGCATCAATATCTTCCTGCATCTCTGTGTATATATATATCTGCTATCTGTATCTACTGCTTAGAAACATACTTGGCATATAGTAGAAACTTAGGAAATACTTGCTGATGTAATCAAATTTTCTGGTTTTTTTTTTTTTAACTACATTCAAATAGTTTTGATGATTACTATTTTATAACATAGTCTGAATCTAGTAATATTAGGTCCCCTCCTTGAGATTGAGCTTTTTTTGTTCACCCAGATAAATTTTTAATTACTTCAATAAAGTAAGGTTTTTGGCAGTTTGTTATGACATTAAATTAATATATTAAGAAGCATCATCATTACATTTGCATGGTCCAACTACAAATGATGAATGTATCTCCGATTACTTGTCTTTATTTCTGTAAAGTTTTTTATAGTGATGTTCCTGTAAGTCTTGAATATGTCTTGGATAAGTTAACCCCCTAATAGCTTATACGTTTTGTATTTATTTTAAATGGAATTTCCTTCTAGCTATTCCTGCTGCGTTTTATTAGTGATATGTAGAAGATCTAATAATTTTTGTAAGTTAATTTTCCATACTGTTACTTTACTGAAGTTAATGTTTCACTTAAATTTTTTTTTCTTAATCTGTGAGATATTCTAATCATATCCTAATTCTCTATAGTTCTATAACTTCAAAGAATAAAACTAAGAGCTAAACAATACATGGAAATACACAGAAGCAGATTCTTGTAAGGAAGTAAATTCCATCCACATCAAGCAAAATCTAGGTAACAATCTATAAAGTATGCTAGAAAACATTATGCTGAAAAAAGTTGGAATGGACAATTTGTAAGGTCACAGCTCTAGGGTTCAATGATTCTATAGTTTTGTTTTATAAAATTAAATTTTGTTTTATTGATAAGGAATAAGAACAATCCTGTTTTATATGTTACTCATTCTCATTAACATTGGACATAACTTTTGGGGAAAAGAGGAGGGAGTCAGACCTGTCATTCTGTTGGCATAGGCAATTTGCAGTGAGGAAATTCCTTCTACCCACTCTGACTCTTACCCTCTTAGTCTTTTATCATTTATGTATTTTGTTTATAAATTGTCACCACCATTAGACTGCAAACTCTTTGGGAGCAAGGACTGCCCTTTGCTATTCTTTTTATCCAGAGCTTAACACTGTGCTTGACACATAGTAGGTGCTTAAAAAAATGCTAGCTGATTGAGTCTTGGTAGAGAATATATTATAGGTACAGAGTATCACAGAGTTAACTGTGGAACTATATCAGATAATTATGTTGGTTACTTTTTGTGGTTATAAAGTAGTTATTTATTGTTACATATTTTGAATCCTCCTTAATGCTCTGCTGGGCACATGACAACGCTGTTTTGTTTTATTTTACTTTTTGATTTTTCTTTTTTCTATTCTGTTTGTTTTAAATAAACAGAATTAATAATAAAGGAGTTTATTGGGAAGTCAATAGGGTGTAAACACCAAAGTGAATTAAAACATTTTCTAAAAATTAGGAGTTTTGTTGCTATAATATAAATCAGTATATGTATTGTAATGCTGGAGAAACCGAGGCAAGATAGAGATTAGAAAGTTTTTAATAATTTATTTGGATTTCTGAGAAGGAGAGACTGTGCTGGGGACAGGGCTGATGTCCAAAGCATCCAGCCTGCATCTAGCAGCCAATTCGAGTTCTCCATAACATATTTATACACAGTAGCTAAACAAAGGCAGAGGGGTGGAGTCCAAACTCTAATGATCGGGAATCTCCATGCAGAAACCATAAATCCAGTTATGACAGGTTGGGGGGTAGGATCATAAATTCTAACAATCTAGCAAAGAAAGTGTTGGACTCCAGACACAAAGTCTGGAGTCCCCCTTTCTGAGTTTACACATTGACAATATAACCTTAGAGCAAATAGCCTTGAGTTAAATCAGTCTTCATGAAGTTGGGGTGGGGGTGGGGGGTTGCAATTAAGGAGACTGAGGCAGAACAGAAACTGAGGCAGGATCAATTAGGGAAACTAAAGCAGAACCAATTTAGGGAAACTGAAGCAGGCCCAATTAAGGGAAACTGAGGCAGAACAATAAAAGAGAACTGTGGCACAACAGTATTAGCTTAACACTAGTTCACATATATTTTATGGTTACAGAGCATATAAATTATTTTGTTTAAAGAACAGTGTCAATATGCTATCATCATTCACCACAATTCTCATAGCTAAAACATGGCAGAACCTGGACCTATACCAAAGCCATCATGCCAACTGCAGTCATGTTTTCCATTATTCCAGGCTATATTTCTAAAGGAAATGTTATCTAAACAACTATAAGTCAGAATGTTTTGGTTTGCTTTTCTTTTGAGAGTTTAAATACATTTTTCCCCTTTTAAAAAGGAAAGCAAGGGACACAGAGCCATTTCTGCTCAAATAGATAGAGACCAGAATGATCAAATCCTAAGAGAGACGGTTTATTTCTCAACTGTCAAGGAAAGACTGTAAGCTCCTGGAGAACAGAATTGTGTTACTTTTCATTTTTGTTTCATAACATTTAAAGTTTTTTCTTACATTTTATTTTTCTATTGTATTTTATTTATTTTGTTTAAAAAAATTCCTTTTTTGTATGGCTTGATCTTTTTTTATTTTGATCATCAGTTCTAAATCCTTTCCTTCTGATTTCCACATTAGACACAACTCTTTCCTTCCCATTTTAATATTTTATACTTTTATTTCTTCATTCCTAATGAAGTGTGTGGTTTTTACCAGTTAGTTCACACAGGTGTCCTAAGCAGATTATGTCAAGCTTTAATTATGTTATGAGGTTGGGGAATGAAAACACTTCACCAAATGATTGGGTGAATGGCTATCTTCTTGTTGAGTTTTGTTAATATTGTAATGCTGGAGAAACTGAGGCAAGATAGAGATTAGAATTTTTAATATTTTATTTGAAAGGGAAAGATCGTGCTAGGGGCATGTTGCCCCCAGGGCTGATGTCCAAAGCATCCAGCAACTAAAGTGTGCTTCCCATAAAGTATATATACACGTGGGAGGCTCCAAGCTACGGGAGGGTAGAGGAGGCAGGGCTGATTTAGAGCACTGAGAGTGGGAAGGGACTATCAATCTGGTTCTGACAGGGTCGGGGGAGGCACCGGACAATGTGATAAGTAGGGAAGGGTTGGGGTTATGATGTCTAAGATAGAAAGTCTTTCTCCTTATCTGGATATCATGATGATTAGGAGGGAGAGTTGGTGTTGCAGGATTGAGCAGAACAATTAGGAACTGAGGCAGGACAATGAAAGGGAACTATGGCACAACAATATCAATTTTATGAGAAAGGTAAGGAAATAAGCATTTTTAAAGTGATTTTTATGTGCCCAGCACTGTGCTAGGCCTTTACAAATATTTTCTCATTTGATTCTAATTGATTTGAATATAAATGTAAAAACAGTTAATTTCATAAGTTTCTTTGAAACAGTAAAAATTGTTTTAATTAATTACATTACCACTTATTTGCAAGGATTCAAGCCTTTAACTTGGAAAGGTTTCTGAGCCTCTCCTTAAAAAAAACCCAATGGCTTATCCAATAGAATAGAAAATCAATTTATATATTATAAAGATTCTGGATCTGAAAAATTAAGACATAATCACTTCCCCACACTCCATTCCATATACACACATCCCACTACTATGATTAAAAAAAAAAATAAGAAAAAAGTATTAGTTTTGAAGGAATTAATTAAAAGAATATACTACAAAGTATAAAAACTTTTTTTGTACTAAAATGTCAAATGATGATTTTAAATGTGATATAACATTTAGACAATACCTTATCATTCCAGTTTAAACTGGAATAAAGTCTGCTGTCAAAAAAACCCAATAATAACAACAAACAAAACACAAAAAAGCCAGAGGCTAAGCCAGTAATTTTTTTTTTTTTAAATAGCCTTTTCATCAGTTGGACCAACATAATTTTTGCAGAGTAATGAGATCCACCAAACTCTACATACTATCAACGTGGAAGGCAAACATCCCCAAATGCCATTGGATGAAGCAATGTTGCTTCTCAGGAACTTTGTTACTATATTATGACCATATTAGGAAACCTCCTTCCAATCAATCATCCATAATCTGGATGATCTAACAGAAATTATCATTTCACCTAACGTTAGAACCGATCATTTTATCTTCATGTAATCAATTAACAACATCAGGTACAATACACTTAAATTTTCTCATTGTTTTTGATATATTTACTTAATATTTAACCTCAAAGTAAGACAAACCAAAATATTGGCAACTAGAGAAGGGAAAGTGAAGGAACAAAGCACTCTTTATCAAAACTAACTGTAAAGCCGATTCACACATAGCATTCTTAAATTTAGTCCAGAAATCATGAGTGGGTGATAATTCCTAAAATTTTGACTCAGGCTATTCACATAAAATATTTTTTACATTTTAATTGAATGGTTGGCCTATAATCATGGCATTCTTAGTAAAATACTTATGAATGCTGTCTTTTTTCAAATGCATTCTCATTTGTATAATAGATTATGCCTATGAAATAAGTTTTTTCCAAATAAACAATATTTTATGTTCATTATCGATTTAAAAAATGAACTTCAACCGAAAATCTCCATTTAATAAAGTAAACAGAAGCTACTAATTTCAACTATTATGTTCCCAGGTAATGAATAGATGATCACAAGCCTGCAAGTTATATAAAACATACATATAATAAGCATATATTGCTAGACTTACATAATAAATTACTATAACTTAAAAAAATTATGCTACCATACACAGATAAAATTATATTTTTATAATCAGATAGTCTGAAGAAAGACTATAAAAATTCATTTATATTATAAAGGTGAAGATGGCATAAGATTATTTACCTCTACACTTCAATCTAGATAACTATGAATTTTACATAAGTAGTATTTAGTAAATACTAGGCTTTTTAATGTAATGATTTTTTTTTTTTTTTTAAAGCTCATCCTATTTGGTCCACAGTCTGCATACTACCATTTTTATTTCCTGGGTTCCAATAGCTCTGGAGTATTTTATAGTACAAGCAGGGTAAATCAGGCAGAAAAAGCCACTGGCAACTGTTAGAACATCCCTGACAAATGAAATTACTTATCAGTACTCAGCAAAAATAAAAATATCTCACAATGCTGTAAATAATATAACAGAACAAAGATTCTTGGGTTCCTTCCTTGAAAAATCTCTCATTTTTCTGAGGCTAAAATATCTCTATAAAATTAATACTATATAGTCACAAATATTTAAGTAGGTTCTGAAACCATTACAACAGGAATACCGCCTAAGTTGCAGTAATCAACTCTACAGCTGTGTTCACATGCATGAAGTGAATGATTTTTCCCTTAGCAAAAATCCCCGTTTTTCAAAAATGCTGATCTCAGGCACAATGCTCTTTAGAACAGAAGGCAAGTCTATTAAGGAAAAAAGCAGAGTCATTTATATTTTACATGGTTATTGCCCTAAGTATTTTTAACATAACTTAAAAAAAAAAAAAAAAAAAAAAAAAAAAAAAAAAAAAAAAAAAAAAAAAAAAAAAAAAAAAAAAAAAGCTCTGTCAGCAATTTTTTTGAAATAGAAACAAAGTCCATAATGGAAATGAAATGAAACTTCCGTGATTCTTCCACAGTGAATCTTAATGTGGGCCCTTGAGGCAGTGGGCCATTCTATACCTATTTATTTGGCAAGGCTTAAGGGCATCCCTAAGGAAATGAAAAGCCAACATTGTCAGAGGTCCAGGCATTCTCCTACCTGAAGCTTCATTTTCCAGCACAAATGGCTCTGTGTATCTTTAACGTTGCATGTCTCCTACGATCCAGACTAAAGGGGTGATAGCTGAGCTTACACCGCTGCAGAATGCCCTACATTTGCCTGCAAATGAAGAGAGAGTGGGTACTATACTTGCTGGGGCTTGTTCAAGCCCTTAAGTACACCGACAGTGTGATCAAACTGGACTAACTACTTCCTCCAGCTGATCTCCACGAAAGAGGGAGCAAATGAATAATTCATGCAAATCCATTCCCGGCAGCAATTTTTTTTCTTCCACAAATCTCCCCCAAAGCAATCCGTAAAAAAGAAAGGGAATTGGCTGGACGGTCTAGAATAGCAGGGAATATAGACTCCATAAGAGGTCTTTTTTCTCCGGAAGTAGTTGGTTTATCTACGGATTTATACGTAATAGTTTAGGAGCTTTAAAACACACACACACACACACACACACACACACACACACACACACACACACACACACACATACACGTAAATGTTTAACTACAGACATATTGCCAGGAACCGAGTATTTATCAAGCCATTTAGCAAGTTATTAATGAAGCAAAAACTACACGTAATGACAGCAGACTAGTACATATTATGCAAATCACTGAAAATTATCTAGGAGAGTGGGGAAACTCTCCCCCTGTCCTCTTCCTTTCCCCCGCCACCATCACCTGGCTTAGTAACTGATTACCTGCCGGTCACTACATCTCTCCCAGTCCCACTTTCCTCACAAAAGAGAGCTGATTAACTCTATAACCTCTAAAGTCCCAACTGGCCCTACACTCACGACGAGTCAAGGGAAGGAAAGTGTGCGTTTCAAGAGATTATCTGCTATTTCCCAGTTACAAAAAAGTGTTTGTTTGGCTCGAATTCGGTTTTCTGGATCTTATTTTGGGCAAGACTTTCACTGTAAGTCATCTGTTCCTTTATAAGGAGAAGTTAATTATAAATCATTCTCATCTATTAAGTAAAGATCACCCCTCCCTGACAAATTAAAAATGTAGTTGATCAGTAGATCAATAAACATTTATTAGATCCCTATGCCATACCTGGCACCGTGCTAGGATCTGGGGTGGGGGGGGGGGGGAAGAGGTTTCAAAGGAGTTTACATGCTCTGGGAAAGAAAACAATACAAAATGTACACAAGCAGGTACAAGTACTGATACAGCACCCATGGGAGGAAACTGAGGCAGCCAGGGCCTAAATGACTTGTGCAGGATCATGTGCCTCCTAAGTGAATGGGACTGAATGGGAGAAGTATTTCTCAGTATTGAGGCACATGTTCTCTGTTTCTGGGACTGAGACCTCGGGAAGGTCATTTATTCTATGAAGGAATGAACTTTGAACCTGAGGTGCAAGAAGTTGCAGGAAGTGACATGACCTGGGGGAGGCAGCCAGCATTACTGATCATTGGTCAAAGATAGTTACATCCTGTTAGTCTATCCAATGAGAAGGCTCAAGTCTTTTGCTTTTAAACCTTGGACAAGCCTGAAGCAGGTCAGGTTCCAGGAGCATATGGGGGCAGTTGGTATGGCTCTCGGATGTGTGTCTTTGACTCTCCCTGCAGTGATTAAATAAATATTTTCTAACTGTCTCTAAGATGTTTCCAACTACTTAATTGGATTGGGAAGGGGGTCTTGCACCCGACCCATCTCAAACATAATTGTTTGAGGTCATGTTTGAACTTGAATCCTAGGTCTCCAGACCCAGAATTCTGTCCATTGTGTCTAGTGGTCTCTAAGAATAGTGACAAAGTAGCATTGAGGGGGATTCAAGAAGTCCTCAAGAAAAGGTGACCTTACAACTGCCCTCAGACACTGAGGGTCAGTTCTGGCACAGAGATGGAGGTAGGAGATTGTTGTACAAGAACTGGCAGGACTGGCAATCAAGCCAATTTTGGTGGATTGTAAAGAATTCGATTATATTTAATTTATGCTTTTAACATATTTAACATGTATTGGCCAACCTGCCATCTAGGGGAAGGGGTGGGGCGAAGGAGGGGAAAAATTGGAATAAAAGGTTTGGCAATTGTCAATGCTGTAAATTTACCCATGCATATAATTTGTAAATAAAAAGCTATAATAATAATAATAAAAATAATTCGAAAGGATTTCTAAGTTACTGACATCATAAGCTTGAACAGTAGATGGAATCTGACATCTATATGTAACCCTAGATGTTACTGAGAGCCACAGGTAGCTTGTTATTGTTACTCAGTCCCTTTAGACCTAGCATGACCCCATGTGGGGTTTTCTTGGCAAAGATAATGGAATGGTTTTGCCATTTCCTTTTCCAGCTCATTTTACCAATGAGGAAACTGAGGCAAACAGTTCAGTGAAGTGACTAGTCACACAGTTAAGTAAATTCTGAGGCCAGATTTGAACCCAGGTCTTCCTGACTTCAGGCTCACAGCTGCATCCACTATACCACCTAGATGCCACTATGCCACTCCAGGCAGCCAGTGGCTTTGGCCCCATGTCAGAAATATCTGAATTCAAATGTGACCTCAGAAACATGTTATGCCACAGTTCTCTTCTAGTATCCTGACTCAGTTTCCCTAAATTTTTCTGCTTTGGTTTCCCTAATTGTTCTGCCTCAGTTTATAATTGCTCTGCTCAACTACCTGTCCCTCCTAATTATGATGATCCAGACAAGGAGAAAGACCTATCTTAGGTATCTCATCAGAATGTTGGGTGCCTCTCCCCAGTCTGTAATCTCAATTATCAGATATCCCCATGCCTCCCCTTACTCTGTCAGAACCGGTTAGTCCCATGACCCTGATTCTGCCTCAGTTTACCCCGTGTCTGAGCCATGTGTATATATGTCATTGAGAACTCGCATTATTTGCTGGATTCTTGGAGATTATAGTTTCATTCAGCCCTAGGCCCAAACCATGGATCCATTTGATCCCAGTAAATCTCTCCCTTTCAAATAAAATATAAAATACTCTCTAATCTCTATCTTGTCTCAGTATCTCCGGCATTACAATAATAGCTTTGCGACACTAAGAAAAAAAAAAAATTTTGCCAGTCTCATTTTCCTCACTTGTAAAATGGAGATAACAATTCTGAGAAGTAGGTATTAGTTATGAGCATGAAAAGAGATGATTTTTGTAAAATGCTTATCACAGCCTCTGGTATGTAAAAGGAGATTAATAAATGTTTCCTTCTTCCCTTCCATGCAGGGGAGACACATGGTGAAATATGTGCTTTTAAAAAAAAATTTGACAGCTGTATGAGGGATGAAATGGAAAGAGGAGAGATTTAAGACAGGGTCCTGAATTTAGAAACTACTCAATGGTCTAAAAAAGCCTGAGCTAAGACAAGATGGCTGCATAAGTGGAGAGGAAATGGATGTGAGGAGAGAAGAAAAAGGTTAGATGAGGAGCTTTTAGAAGCAAGTAAGTGTGACAACTGGGAGTGACTACAACACCCTGGACCTAAGTTACTAAAAGGATGTTGCTGCTCCACCCAGCATGAGTTTAACAAAACTGCTTAAGGTTTTTTTAAAAATGGTTTTTGGAGTTAACAAGGCACATCAGCAATTGTTAAAAATCTGATCAAAGTTTGTCCTTTCTAGTAACTATAATTTCTACTAGAAAATTTTCAGCTATCTGGGAAGAAAGGGCTTCTGGAAAATTATGTCAAAATTCAGTTACCCCAGAGAAATTCATTAGTATAGTATGTCAATTTTATGATGGCATGCTTGCCTGGGTTCTGGACAATGGGCAATGTTCTCGAGCTTTCCTAATCCCCAATGAAGTGAAACAAGGCTGTGTGCTTCCTCTCCCATGCTTTTTAGCATGATGCTTTTAGCCATGTAGTCAAATGCCTTCAATGAGAACACGTCAGCTACTGCACCAAAAATAAATTCTTCAACTTGAAAAGGCTACAAAAGTCAAAACTAAAGTGGAGGAAGTGTTGGTGCATGATTTTTTGTTTGCAGATAAATTGTGCACTCAATGCAGCACAACAAAGAAGAAATTGCTTATGGATAGACAAGCATCATCATTGCTACCACTATCCTAGAACCAAAGAAAGTTAAGAGCTGAAAGGCTCTTGAGATCTTATCTTATTGATTCCTCATTTTATTGATAAGGGAACTGAAGCTTGAAAAGGGAAATTGATTTGTCCAGGGTCAAAAAAAGAAGTTAATGGCAAAGCCAATGCCTGAGCTTAGGTATCAGAATTTCAAGTTATCTCCTTTTAGCTTGGGCCATTCACTAATATTCACATCATATAAAAAAATAAAAGAAATTAACATGAAACCACTTAAAGGAAGGAAAACCCCAGAAAAACATGGTTGCCCCTCCTGTAATTTTATTTCCTTTCTTTTAGCAAACCAGATACAAACATTTTACATTCTAAATAAAATGTATTTAATTAAAGGTCTTTCTGTTCAGAAGAGCAATGCAATGAGAGTACAATAATACTACATTTTCTCTAGGATGATATCAGGAAAAGATGAATTTTTAGAATAAGAAACAAAACCATCTTATAAGGAAAAATTCTAAAACATATAACTAAAAATCACATTCTTCTCTACATTTTTAAGAAATTATTTTAGTTCCCTCATTATCTTTATACTGTACTCCTGTCTAATATAGAAAAACATTCCTCTCCAACATACATAATTATAATTAAAACTGATACAATGAGCAAAGGTTTTTAACTTTCTATCAAATAATATTCACATCAATATAAAGTGTCAATTAGGGAATAGTGGCAATTCCAAATGACTTGTTATTCAATTTCATGTATAATTGCTGACAGAAATCTACCTAAGTTATTCATAGACCTACTTTATTTAAACTTATTACATAACTACTTTTGCAATTCAAAAAATTTCCTAATTAAAAAAAATTAATTTAAATAATTTTTTTCCTCCTTTTGCTATTTACTTTTGTTTCTAACCCTAATATTAATATTTCTTCAATTCTTTCCTTGGGACTTAGTATTTCTGGTTTCTGAATACCATTTTCATTCTTATTATAAAATTACTTATTTTGGAACCATAATATAGGGAATCATCTAGTCTCAATGACTTAATACAGAAGAGGAAATTTGGTGGAGAAAGGTGAAGGCAAGCTGCTCTAGCTGGCAAAGTAAAGTAAAGTCCCATATCCCCATGATGAGGCTGATTTCTGTGTCACATATCTCTTCATAGTTTCTCTCAAGACGCTAAGCCCTGTTCCTATTCTAAAAATCAAATGACTTAGATAATGAGCCAGTATTTTGGTGGCCAACACAAGTAATAAGCAAGCATAGTGATGAAATAAAGAAATACAGAAATTTAATTATCAATAATTTTGGTAAATGTGATGATACTTTCAACAACTGCCCTGCCCCCCCCAAAATACCTCTGATACTCGTCAAGATGTGATTACTGTATACATCTGGCATCTTATAACCCACAAGATACAACAAGAAACGTAAAAGAAAACAGAGATCTCAAAAACCTCTTCCCTAAGAAAAATGCTCATTTTTCTATTTCTCTTTGATAGTGCTGATAAAAACAAAATAAAGCAAAACAAAAAACTTGGACCTGCTAAACCCTAGACCCCTGATCTCTGGCACTTTTATTCAACTGCTTTGTTCCAAATCCATGTATTCATCCTACTCCTCAAATCCAGTCTGAACTTGGTATACTATATTGTCTCTATATTGTCCATTCTGACTTTCAATTGCTTTTCTACCTGATCCCTTGTCTGGTCTAATTCCAGATACTTCCCTGAGATATCCAATCTTATATCAACCACACTCAGGTATCAAAGTATTTCCTTCAGCCAGACTTTATCACCATATTCTCATCATGAGGTAGGAGCAGAATCTATAATATGGCAACAGTAGCCCATTTGGAAACTTGGAACACATAATCTAAGAAAGCTGGAAGATCCCTGCTGTACAGACTACAATGTCAAGGAAATAATCCTCCAAACTTAATAAGTTCAAGAGTCTAATGCTTGAACCATTGAGTAACTTCCTAGTTGCTTAAGATAATTTCTAGACATTTTGTCATATGTGGCAATGAAGGGATTTATGACAAAAACAAATTAACTTTCAATCACACTCCTATTTTACTTTTTAAAAATAAAATTGTATTGATATCTTTTGTTTTTACATTTTTTATTCCTTTTGTATCCCTTCTCCCAACTCCTTCAGGCCCAGACTGACATTCTATAGCTCCCTCTCTCCCTCTCTCTCTCTCTATATATATAGCTCTCCTTAACATCAAATGTTGGGTTCCCATTGTTTTATTATCTTACATTTACACTGATGCAAAGTTCATTTAAGTGACAAATTCTTAACCATTGTGCGTCAAGGGTATCATTGTCAGTGTCTAGTGAAGCCTATGGACCTCTTCTCACAATCATACTTTTAAATGCATAAAATAAAATCCAAAAGAAATCAAATACATTGAAATACAACTAACATAATATTTTTTAAAAAATAAGTTCATGGACTCGATAAGAACTCCTGTTATAAAACTTTCTACCCTCATTATTCACTGTATATTACACAGTAAAGGGGCAGTGAGGTGACTCCGTAGTGGAAAGAGCACAGGTCCTCCAGTTAGGAAGTGTCATCTCACTGAGTTCAAATATGACCTCAGACCCTTACTAGCTGTGTGATCCTGAACAATTCACTTAATTCTCTTTGCCTCAGTTTCCTCATATGCAAAATAAGCTAGAGAAGAAAATGGCAAACCACGCCAGTATCTTTACCAAGAAAATCTCAAATGGGGTCAAAGAGTTGGATATGACTGAGGAACAACATAACACAGTAATATTGCATTATATCAGCATATTGTGATTTCTTTTGCCATTCCCCAATTGATGAACAGCTACTTTATTTCTGCTTCTTTGCTACAAAAAACGTCATTATTTCACTGTATCAAGACAGGATTCTACTTCCAGACCCCTCCTCTCTATTTCAATTGAGTTGGGCAGCACCTTCTGCCAAGCTTATCTTATGATATACCAAATAAAGCATGATATTCCTTGATGATTTCAATCATAAAGTCTAAAAATCATACCATTATAGCAGAGACAAAATAGTCTAGAACCGAAGAGAGAAGAAAAAAGAGTTCTAATGCCAAATCAAAGGTCTTTACATTGTGATGTCTATATAGTCAGATAAAAAGTAGGTATAATTTGAAGATTATTTTCCCTCAGCTCCACAGAGAAGCTAAAGCATTATTTATAGTACTTTAAAAATTATACAAAGAAGGAAAACTTAATTTTTACAGACTTGCATCTAACATTCTACCACCCACCCTAACAATCAATAGTCCTGGGGAATGGTCATCTATTTTCTAAACATTTTCTTTTTTTTAAATTTTCAATAGTATTTTATTTTCCAAATACATGTAAAGAGAGTTTTCAACATTTGTTCTTGTAAGACTGTGTTCCAAGTTTTTTTTTCTCCCTCTCTTACCTTTCCTCTTCTCCAAGATAGCAAGTAAACAGTTATAGCTTAAATATGTGCAATTCTTTTAAACATATTTCCATATTTGTCATGTTGTGCAAGAAAAATCAGAGCAAAAGGGGAAAAACTATGAGAAAGAAAAAACAAACAAAAAGTGAAAATACTATGCTTTGATGTATATTCAGTCTCCATAGCTCTCTCTCTAGATGAGGATGGCATTTTCCATCCCAAATCTATTGGAATTGTCTTGAATCACCAAATTGTTAAGAAGAGCCAAGTCCACCATAGTTGATCATTACATAATCTTGTTACTATGTTCAACTGAACATTTTCAGAAAGAGTAAATAAAAGTGGCACCCCATTCTAATATTGGCCAACTAATTTTTTCAAGTTATTCATTACAAGGATTCAAAATCCTATTTGTATTTCCCAATCATCAGTGCTAGTTCTGCCTTCCAGAATTGCACATAAGAATATGTGCTCTCAACACTTCCTAGTTGTGTGTGATCCTGGGCAAGTCACTTAACCCCAATTGCCCCTCAGAAAAAAAAAAAAAAAAAAAAAAAAGTGCTCTCTCTTATATGAGATTAAGTGAGAACAGCAATTTTACTTTCAAGATGAAATTTATCATTTAACATGATAAACTTTCAAAGACTGAAAAATGACTTTCATGACTTGACTTAATCTTCTTTGCTTCAAGCTAAACAGCCTCATGTCTTTTCAAGTATTCTTTAAGAGACACGATTTCTAGACCCAATTCCAGTTACCTTCTCTTTATTTAATAAAATGAAAAGAGTACTCTTCAGTGGAATAATAACTACTTCTGCAGATTCCAGGAGAATGAGGACAGAGCAACAGCAGCCTGCTATATTTATTTTCCTTTAAAACTACAAGTGATTTACACACACACACACACACACACCCCTTGATTTTTATCAATATAACAAGAACAATGACATTGCAATTTTTCCCATTTTTAATCCATGTAAAATGCAAACATAGGTAGGTACCTACATCTTTAATATCAAGGCAATACCCATCAAAATAATGGAATAAACTTTTTTTTTTTTTTTTTTGAAGAGTCCTGGTTTCAGTGAGGTATCAGTAACCAGGCTAATAGGCATAATGGAAAGAAGCCTAAAATTGGAGCCAATGTACAAATAGGTGCTGTAATCTGGTTGCTTCCTAATCTTTGTGGTCAAGTCGCTTACACTTTCTAAATCTCAGCTGTCAGATCTATAAACTGAAGAAGTTGGATTCAACAAGCACTCTTTCAAGTTTTAAATCAGCAATTTTATTATGCCATGACTTTTAAAAATGATTTTTAAAAAGTCTATATTGCTGAGAATGAAATACTGAACATACTATACCATACATTGTTGATGAGTTTTACTGAACTGCTTTTCTTTCTTTTTTAAAATCTTTCTAACAAAGAATATCTTCTTGGAGGGGGATGTATTTGAAAGTGAATGATATGAAATTAAAAGACATCAACAAAATAAAATTTTCTTTAAAGTTTACGCATGGCAAAGAAGGTCCAAATCCATGATCAGATCTCAATGTGCCACAATCTCATCTTTCTGCCAGCTACATAATTAATACCCTACACATGGACTTAAACACAATGGTCATTTTAAGCATTAAGAATTCTCTCTGAAACAATAAGCAATGACCTATAAACTTGGATTCCCCTGGCAAAAGGTTCAATAAAAGTAAATGTGTCTATATATGTATATATTTACTTCTTCAGCATTTGTGTGTGTGCATGTATGTGGATATACTGAAGGCAGGAAGAATATGTAAGCATAGGCTATAATGATAGCACTATTATATCAATGAGGAGAAATTATTTACTAAAATAATGCTATTGTTGTTGTCTAAATAAAGTAGTTATGATACAAAGATTGGAAGGGGAGCAACCAGGACTTTAAGTATGAACTAAAATGTCATTACACATCACTAAGTGTTTTAGAAACAAATTATTACTGTCCACATGAAAACTAGACTACTTGTATGCTTCAAAAGGAAAAAAGGACAAGGAAGTAATTTCTAGACCCTTTTTGGTTCCTCATAGGTAACTTCAGTCTTGAATAAAACAAACAAAAAAACCTAAATTACCAGATAAAGTTAATTGCTCCAGTGATTCAGAAATATCAGTCAACATTAACTCTTTTGGCTAAAGTCAGGTTAAACCCAGGCTTCTTGTGCTTTCATTCTTGTACCAGAGAAACACTGAAAACGAGATCAAAAAGGAGAAATTTTTGAAAAGAACAACAAAACCCAACAAGTACTCTAAATTCCAGATATCACATTCATTCTCTAATCCTCTAATAACTTTCGGATCTCATCGAAGTTAGCTTTCTCTCCAACAATACAGATCAAAGTTCCATGCAAATCTTTTCCACATGCTCCCTTAAGTTTGCCACAAAAAATCTATCCTCAATTTCTCCTGATGTACTGAGGATACTCTCAGAGCACAGAAGCTATCCTTATGTGATTCCTCACTCGTTACATAAATGGCTCATGTTCTTTACAACCTATCTTTATGACTTTTGATGAGAGTGTGGCATAGTAAACAAAGAGCAGGGCTTCTTAAACTTTTTATACTCATGACTTTTTCACCCAAGAATTTTCATACTAGAACATCTTGAATTCAAGCCGAGGTGTTTCTGGTAGTGTTTGTGCATGTGCAATGTAAAATGTACATGTTCTGCTTATTCAGAACCAAGTTGCACAATGTAACACAGGCAAGCACTGTGAGAAACACCACAGATTCATTACATGCTTGATTCTGAATTAATTTTTGATTGTTGAATTCAGAAACCATTTGACTCCCACATTCAGTTACACAATCCCATTTTAAGCTTTGCTTTATACCATATTGCTCTGTAATTCCTTTTGTGCTATTGTTCCCTGATGTGCCTTTCCATGACCCTTTTGATGACACTCAACTTCAATTATGCATAGACAATAGTCTTCTCTACCTTGAAACCACACAAAGTCAACAGAGGAATACTGGTGTTCAACAGTTTCAGTAAAAAAAACAAGCATTTGATACATCCTTAGCAAAAACAAACAAACAGAGCTAAAGAGATTATTTGTTCCTCAAATACCCCAGTACTTCAACAGAAACACAAGAAAAATGCCTGAATAAGTTGTGGTATATGATTGTAATGGAATACTATTGCACTACAAGACATAACAATTTCTTATTTCAGTTTAATTTCAGGGAAACTTGGAAAGACTTACATGAACTGATACAAAGTAAAATGAGCAGAACTAGAGAAACATTGTATAACAAGTTATAACAATATTATACAATAATCACTGTGGACTACTTGGCTATTTTCAGCAATACAATAATCCAAGATAATTCCAAAGAATTCATTATGAAAAAAGCTATCCACATCCAGCAAAAGAAATGATAAAATCTGAATGCAGACTGAAGCATACAATTTTTTTACTCTCTCTCTCTCTCTCTGTGTGTATGTGTGTCCCTCCTTTTGATCCGTTTCTTCTTTCATAATATGACTAACATAAAAATATTTTTATATAATTGCACCTATATGATCTCTCTCAAACTGTTTACCATCTTAGGGAGAAAGGTGAGAAAAGGAGGGAGAAACTTCTAACAACATTTTTTAAAAAAGTGAATGTTTTATACTTTAACATATTTAATATATATGAGACTAGCTGCCATCTAGGGGAGGGGGTGGAGGGAAGGAAGGGAAAAGTTGAAACAGAAGTTTTTGCAACGGTCAATGCTGGAAAATTACCCATGCATATGTTTTGTATAAAAAAAGCTATAATTTTTTTAAAAAGTCAATGTTTTAAATTGTCTTTACATGTAATTGGGGCAAAAAAAAAATACTATCCAAACATAGGACAAAAAAGGTAAAAATAGAAATTGAAAGAATTCACTGATCACCATTTCAAAGGGATCCCAGGATAAAAAATTCCCAGAAATGTTATAGCCAAATTCTGAAGCTCTTTTTCCTAAGAAAACATACTTCAAGCAATCAGAAAGAAATCATTAAAATACCATGGAGTCAGACTCAGGATCATCCAAAATTTAACAGTTTCCACATTAAAGCAAAAGAGGGTTTGGAATATGATATTCCAGAAGGAAAGAAGACAGGATTACAACCAATTATAAAATCAGCAAAACAAAGTACAATGTTTCAGGGGGAAAAAAATACACTTAATGAAATAGAGGACTTTCAAACATTCCTAATGAAAAGATCCAAGCTGACAAAGAAATAGAGCTCTCCTTAAAATAGTAAATAGTATCAATCTAAAACTATCAGCAAGCATTATCTGTAATAAGCTAGAAGCCTTCCCAATAAGATCAGAGGGAAAGCAAGAATATCCATTATCACCATCATTATTCAACACTATTACTAGAATACTAGATGCTAGATATTGCCATTAGAGAAGAGAAATGAAAGAAATTAGAATAAGCCATGGGGAAACAAAAGTATCCCTCTCTGAAGATATGATGTTATACTTAAGAGAATCCTAGAAAATCAACTAAAGAACTAGCTGAAATAACTAAGAACTTCACCAAATAAATATAAAAATATAAATCATATATATCATCATCATCCTTTCTATATATTGCCAACACAGTTTAAAAGAAAGAGATAGAAAGAGAAATTTCATTTAAAATAACCACAGACAATAACAAATACTTGAGAGTCTATCTGCCAAGACAAACTAGGAACTATTGGAACACAATTACAAAACAAAGTTTTTCACACAAATAAAGTCAGTTCCAAATAACTGGAGAAATATTAATTGCTCATGGGCAGGTTAAGCAATATAATATAAATGGCAATTCTGTGTAAACCGTTTACTTATTTAGTGCCATATCAATTAAACTATCAAAAATTATTTTATAGAACTAGCAAAAATAACATTCATTGTGGAAAAACAAAAGGACAAGAATATTAAGAGAATCGATGGGGGGGAGGGAGAGAGGAAGAAAGAAGAAGTAGAGGAGGAGGATAAGGGAGAGGAAAAGTTTTTATACAATGTACATAAAATGAGAAGGAAAGCAGGAAATATTTCTCAAATATGTCAGGAATTTAATCAAATTTTTAAAAATAAGAGCCATTCCAGCCCTTTTTGTAGTGGCTAAAAACTGGAAACTGAATGGATGTCCATCAGTTGGAGAATGGTTGAATAAATTGTGGTATATGAAAATTATGGAATATTACTGTTCTGTAAGAAATGACCAACAGGATAATTTCAGAAAGGCCTGGAGAGACTTACACGAACTGATGCTGAGTGAAATGAGCAGGACCAGGAGATCATTATATACTTCAACAACAATACTATATGATGACCAGTTCTGATGGATCAGGCCATCCTCAGCAACGAGATCAACCAAATCATTTCTAATGGAGCAGTAATGAACTGAACTAGCTATGCCCAGAAAAAGAACTCTGGGAGATGACTAAAAACCATTACATTGAATTCCCAATCCCTATATTTATGCACACCTGCATTTTTGATTTCCTTCATAAGCTAATTGTACAATATTTCAGAGTCTGATTCTTTTTCTACAGCAAAATAACGTTTTGGTCAGGTATACTTATTGTATATCTAATTTATATTTTAATGTACTTAACATCTACTGGTCATCCTGCCATCTAGGGGAGGGGGGGGGGGGGGTAAGAGGTGAAAAATTGGAACAAGAGGTTTGGCAGTTGTTAATGCTGGAGAGTTACCCATGTATATAGCCTGTAAACAAAAGGCTATTAAATAAAAAATAAAAAAAAAAAATAAGCCATTCAGCCCTCTTTGTAGTGGCCAGAAACTAGAAACTGAATAGATGCCCATCAATTGGAGAATGGCTGAATAAATTGTGGTATATGAATATTATGGAATATTATTGTTTGGTAAGAAATGACCAACAGGATGATTTCCGAAAGGCCTGGAGAGACTTACATGAACTGATGCTGAGTGAAATGAACAGGATCAGGAGATCATTATATACTTCAATAACAATACTATATGATGATTAATTCTGATGGACCTGGCCATCTTCATCAATGAGATGAACCAAATAGGTTCCAATGGAGTAGTAATGAACTGAACAAGCTACACCCCACTAAAGAAGTCTGGGAGATGACTAAGAACCATTACATAGAATTCCCAATCCCTATACTTTTGTCCACCTGCATTTTGGATTTCCTTCACAGGCTAATTGTACACTATTTCAGAGTCCGATTCTTTTTGTACAGCAAAATAACGGTTTGGACATGTATACTTATTTTGTATTTAATTTATACTTTAACATATTTAAATATATTGCTCAGCCTGCCATCTGGGGGAGGGGGTGGGAGGAAGAAGGGGGAAAATTAGAACAAAAGGTTTGGCAATTGTCAATGCAGTAAAATTACCCATGCATATAACTTGTAAATAAAACGCTATTAATAATAATAAAAAAAATTAAGAGCCATTAACCAACTATAAATGGTCAAAGGACATGAACAGCCGGTTTTCAGACAAATTGAAGCCATCTATAGATATATGGAAAAATAAGTCACTATTGATTAGAGAAATTTAAATTTAAACAACTCTAATGCTTTATACCTATATAGATTGTCTAACATGTCATGAAATGAAAAAAACAAATGCTGGATGGGATATGCAAAAAAAGGAGGGATACTAATGTACTGTTAACAGAATCATGGACTGGTCCAATCATTCTAAAAAACAATTTGGAAACATATCCAAAGTGCTTTAAAACTGTGCATACCTTTTGACCCAGCAGCAACATTCCTAGGCCTGCATCTCAAAGAGATCAAAGGGGAAAAAAAAGACTTATATGTACAACAATATTACTAGCAGTTTGTTTTTGTTTTTTTGTGGTGGCAAAGTATTGGAAATTGAGAAGATATTGCATTAACTGGGAAATGGCTGAACAAATTGTTGTATATGACTGTGATGGAATATTATTGTGCTATAAGAAATGACAAGCAGGATATTCTCAGAAAAACCTGGAAAAACTTATATGAACTGACACAAAATAAAATTAACAAAACCAGAAGAACATCATACACAGTAATAGCAATACTGTATGATGACCAACTGTGAATGCTATACTCAGCTATTCAATGATCCAAAATAATTCTGAAAAACTAATCATGAAAAATGCTTTCCATACCTCAAGAGAAAGAATTGATGGAGTCAGAATATTTTTTCTTGTGTATCTTCTTTCAAAACTTAAAATTCTTTTAAAAAAATGAAATAAATTTAAAATTTAACCTACTCCTCCAACAATAATGAATTGACAAGATCTTGTGCTTTATCAAGTACTGGTTTATTTTCCTTTATCTCGCAATATTTATTTATATATCTCAACTCTTAAGTTTGCTGAAGGCTATATTCTCTTCTGCTATTAATATTCCTATAGAAAAAAATTTATGAGATATAATATCCATTACTGTTTCTAAAAAACACACTTGAAACAGTAATAAGTGCATATTTCTTTAATATGAAAAGTAGTATCTATTTAAAATCAAAAGCCATCAATATATGTTTTGGAGATAAATTAGCGACCTTTTCAGTAAGAATAAGGATAAATAAGTTATGTTCATTATCACCACTACTATCTAATATAATGCTAGGAAAGCTAGTTATAACAGGATCTAAAAAACATATCTAGGAAATAAGCATAATCAAAGAGGAAATGAAATTCTGCAAATGATACAAAGAGGAAATGAAATTCTGTAAATGATTTAATGCTATACTTAGAAAATCCTGGAGAATTAAATTTAAAAAATTTAACTCAAATGAATAATAATGTCAGCAAAATTGCAGGATATAAATAGATGTTAAGTCACCAGTATTTCTGTATATTACCAAGAAAATCCTGCAGGAGGAGATAGAAAAGGAAACTATTTAAAATAACTATTGAGTGTACAAATTACTTAGAAGTTTACCCATCAAGATTTACGCAGGAACTATATGAATACAAAATATCTGCAAATAGAGGCAAACTTAAATAATTAGAGAAATGTTAATTACTTCTGGTTAGTTGAGTTAATAAAATAAAAATGACAATACCCCCTAAATTATGCCAAATTGAAAAAAAAAAAGTAGAAATAATAATAAAATTCACCTTGGGGAATAAAAAGTCAAGAATCTCAGAGGAAATAAGGTAGGGAATAAATCGGAAAAGTGGGAGTAGGAGAGGATTGGAAAAAAAGTATACCACATCTCAAAGTACAGTACAAAATAGTGATCATTACAAGCACTTAGTCCTCATTAAGAAATAGAGAGATTGCTTAGTGAGAGAGGAAGTATACAACATATAGAAACAATTGAACAAACAGCATAGTGTTAAATAAACCCAAAGACCTTAAGTGACTGGGCTAAGAATGCACTATTCAACAAAAACTGCTGAAAAACTTGGAAAGCAATTTGACAGATACCAAGGAGATCAACATCTCATACCATATACCAATATAAGCTCTAAATGTACATGTAATGCAAAAAAAGTAATATCCTAAACAAATTGGAGGATAAAAAAAGAAGTTAACTTTCAGAAAAAAGAACATTCATGATCAAACATGGAATACAGAAGATCAAGAAGATAGAACAAACATTTAAATGATTTAATTAATTGTTAATTAAATTACATAAAATGAAAAAGATTTTGCAAAAAACAAACAAAACCAACCAAACAAAAAACAATGGAGGCACAATCAGAATTGAAACAGGTAACAAAAAAAAAAAAAAGTTTATCTGATAAGAATCTCATTTCCAAGATATATAAAGAACTGATTCAAACATATCAGAAAAAGTCATTCCTCAATTGATAAATGATCAAAAGACTTAACAAGAACTTTTCAAAGGAAGAAACCCAATCTATCACCAATCATTTGAAAAAGTACTTTGGATCACTAATAAGTAGAGAAATAAAAATTAAAAACAAATATGAGGCTCTACCTCACATTTATCAGATTGGCAAAACTTAGGAAAAATGAAAATTATTAATGTTGGAGGAGTTGCAAATCAGTGAACTGTAGAAAACAATGTAGACTTACGCCCCTAAGTCATTCAAGTGGGTTTGCTACATTCTGATCCAGTGATACTACTAAAAAATCCCAATATTCCAATAACAATATCCCCCCCTCCACAAAAAAAAATCAGATACAAAGGACCAATATAAACAAAAATCTTTATAAGTAGTTCTTTTTATGGTGGCAAAAAACAACAAGCACTTGAAACTAAAGGAGTGCCCGTCAATTAGGGAATAGATGAACAAACTATGGTATAAGAATGTACTGTAATGGGGTAACTGCCATGCTTTAGGAAATGATGAAAGGGATGATCTGAAAGATATCTGGGAGGATTTATATGAACCGATTCAGAATAAAGTGACAAAAACTAGGAAAACATAGTAACAGCACTGTAAAGACAACTTTGAAAGAACTTAAGAATTCTGATCAATTCAAAGAACAATCAATGATTCTAGAGGGCCAATGAAGCAGCATGCTACCAACCTACATTCAGGTATATATAGAGATATACATGTACACACACTTATTTCTAAAAAACAAGCTCCCATACAGGGCAAGTGTTCACAGTGTGGTCAGCAAAAGCGATAAAAGGACACCCTCAAGGTCTCTCTTAAGAACTTAACAATAGATTGTATGATATGGGAGACCCTGACACGGACTGCCCAGCATAGTGTGCCCTAATCAAAGAAGGCGCTGTGTTCTATTAGCAAAGCAGAACTGAAGTACCCCGGGAATAGATGAGAGATGTGCAAAGTTCACAGGGACTATTTGTTGGATATGAGGCAGGGCATCCAGAGCTTGTGTTGGTCTGATTAGCCACAGTCAGACACACTGACTCAACTCTAACATAGTGATATCATTTTGGTCACCTTCAAGAATGAAGGATAACTACCAACCACGTCCAAAATACACATCCACACACATACAACTTATTTATTATAACTTTAATCATACATTATTATAAAGTTATTATGTTGGGAGCCTGCACTAATCTACAGCCACATAAGGCCAACCTTGAATAGGTTGAATTTCCTAATCACATTATACCAAAGACTTCCTGAATAGGAATCTCCTAATCACATCCTAACTTTGAATAGGCAGATATCTAGGCATCCCCTAATCACATCATAGAGCTTCCTGCCACCAGAAACATCTGAGTAGTTCATCCTTGGGCTGGATACCAACCCTTTGTCATGGACCCCCAACCAGTACTGTGTTTGAACAACCCTGCCTTCTTTTCTACTGCTATATATATCTGTACTATTGCACCCATTAAAATGAGGCTTGATCAGAATGATTTGACTTGCCTCCATTTTGCGTGTCCCCTCTCTCTTGCCCTTATCTCTTTTCTTCCAGGGTCCACACACTCTGCCTCGTGGGCCGAGGCATTATTATAAATAATGTATGTGTATGTGTGTGTTTTGAACATGACCAATGAAGATGATTTTGCTAAACCATATATATTTACCACATCAAGTTAACTATATATATATATGATGGTCAACAACATCAAGTATAACTATAACTATAACAGGAAGAACATGAAAACAATTTGAATAGTGACAATAATAATGTAAACTAGAAAGAACTACCACAACAAAAGTTGGATGCTATTGTAATTACAATAACCAAGGTTAGCTTCAAAGAAAAGATATGAGAATGTACATCTCTTTTCTTTTTACAAAGGTGGGAGTAGCACTATGGATGTGTAACATTACATATAATGTGGAACTTGATTTATGTATTGGTGAATTTCTTTTTCCTTTTTTTATTCTTTGTCATGAGGAATAGCTCTCTGATAAGAGAGAAAATATTATATTGGGAAAGAAGAGGATATAAAAATAAATGATAATGAAAAAATATTTTAAATGTTAAAAGGAAAATAAACATGATAAGAATTGAATATCCCCCCCCAAATTAAATTAACTCAAAAATTAATCAACTCAATCAGCACACAGAATACAATTGATTAATGATATGCAAGTCATTTGGGAATGTCTGTATGAAGTTAAATCAAATGCTAAGAGCAAAAGTCAAAACAACAGTAAATTAGAAAAAGTGTTAATGAGATAACACTATCAGATATCACAACTTAGCATGAAAGTTCTAGACTCTGAATAATAGAAAATGAATAAGAACTGAGAGAAATTATTATTACTTTCTTATATTTAATAACATTATTGAATCAGGACCAAGATTTTTTTCCTCTTTTCTATTTTCTCTTCCAGAAAATCAACCAGTGTGGGAAATCTTGGACAAAAACTTATCCAGGCTAAGATATAATCAAAGACAGAAAAGGCAAATGAGTAGGTTCCTGCTCACTGTTTTATTCAGATGAGTCTGGGAAAATGTGGATTCTCCCTTTTGTCAGGAGAATAATATGGACAGTGATAAATCTCTTTCACCAAAATGTGGGTGCTCAGTGTTATGTATTCTAAAAACCTTCATTAGGGCAAGTCCACCTCTCATTATAATATTCATTTTCTCTTATTAAGAAAGACTAATCAGAGTTGATTATCACCCTTAGGAAAAACCGCCCTTCTAAAGACACATAAATGTTGAGAGGATTCCATTAGGGGTTTGTGGCATTTGAGAGTATCACTGATCTATTTTATTGATAATATACTAATATTATATTAATAAAATGATCAATTACTCAAAAGTTATGGATCTTGAACTTTTTAAACATCACAAAATAAAAGAAGAAATTCTGATAACCATGATTTCTTTTTAATTTTTTTTTTTTTTTGCTGAGGCAACTGGGGTCAAGTGATTTGCCCAGGGTCACACAGCTATGATGTGTTAAGTGTCTGAGGCCAGATTTGAACTCAGATCCTCCTGACTTCAGGGCTGGTGCTCTATCCACTACACCACCTAGCTCCTCCCCTCTCCCCCCACTATTTCTTATAAAGGGTCAACTGCCATGAAACAAAGCCAAATGAACACTAAACTTTTTCTGTTATTCATAACAAGTATAAGTAGAAAAGACAATACCAGTGTAGCATATAAGATTTTAAACAACACTAATTTTAGCAAAGGCAGGAGAGATGAAAATGATTCTGCAGCAATCTTGGTCAGCATGAAATCCAACAAGGCCAGATTGTCTCAAAAGAATTTTTTGGATGAAAATAGGTCAACAAATTCATATGCATTGGAGAAGATCTGGCAGTAATTTTGTAGCACTATACTCACATCAATGAGGATGGTAGAACTACTAGCTTAGCGTGAAGTATAACCTAAGTAATGTGATTTGTGATTATGATTTCTTTATATGATTTGATTCTTCCAACAATCCAACAAGTTAGATAATGCAAATATGATTATCTTACTTTATTAGAAGAAGCTGAAGTTTAAGTGCAAGTGGACATGGTGCAGTATCTTAAGTACTTGATGCGCAGTGGGAGGACTTACATCTGTCACTAGAAGCCCTGGGCCATTCTCTTCACTTGTCTGGGCTTGTTTTCTCATCTCGAAGATAAAGGGCTTTGACTGATGACCTCAGTGGTCCCTTCTAACTCTAAATCTAGATCTTATGACTTGACTAAGGCCATGAGCATTTAATGTAAAAACTTAATCTAAATCTGGTGGTCTTTTCCTGCTGCTTCCTCAACTAAGGAAAACAGCTTGAAGAATAAAATTTTTTGCACTAACATAAGTGAGATAATTATACAGCATTTATATTTAAAAATGAAAACCTACTAAAGTATAATTTTCCCTAACGCTATTATTTCACAATCTTAAAATATGTATGACTTTGCATAGTTGATCTGAGAAAATATTAAGTATAAGAGATACATATTATGCCTAATGAAATTTAGAAATGATTTAACATACCTGCTCTTCCCTATCTTTTTCTTTGGTCTTACTCCTGGAGACCCTGATAGAGGTAGCATCTCGAGCTGGAATGACAGAGATCTGATTCAGTGGCATGTTCATCACAACCTCTGGTTTGGTTTTCTTGTTTAAGAATGAGAATCTTCACTGTGAGGGTCATTTTGTGTCATGGACCTGAAGCTTTAAAAGAAAGAAAGAAATAACAATTTTAAATTCCATATGACACTTCTATCACCCCAGAGCAGGCCCCCATCACCTTACAATGAACTGTTGCAATAACCTGCAGGTTGGTCTTCTGGGACCCCAAATATATGCCCACTGCAATCCATCTTCTACTCAGTTGTCAAATTGATATTCTTAAAGGAGAGGTTTGACCATGTGACCCTGCCCTCATTCAATAAACTTGAGTAGATTTCTATTACCAACAGGAACAAATGTAAAATCATGTTTGGCTTTGAAAGCCCTTCAGAACCTGTCCCCCTCCAACTTCTTCAGTCTTTTCTCACCTTTCACCCCACTACATCCTCTGTAAGTCAGTGACATTGGTCACCTTGCTTTTTTCAAAAAAAGTTACTCCATCTCTTGACTCCTGACATTTTTATGGGCTCTCCTTCATGCCTGAATCACTGTACCTCCTCATTTGTGAAATTCCAACTTCCTTTAAGTTTTGGCTAAAATATCAACTTGTAGAATAAACCGTTCCAAGACTTCTTTAATATCTTCCCTCTGGGACTACTCTTTATGTATCTTTTTTTATATATAGTTGTTTCTTGAGGGCAGATTGTTTTTTGTTTTTATATATACTGCCAGAGCTAAATACAGTGCCTGGAAAATAATCAAAGGTGCTTAATAAATACTAGTTGATTGGATGACTAGTTAGATTTAATTTATAAACTGACTAATGTTTGAGAGATGATTGAAAAAAAATGTCTTCAAAAACTTGTAGATAAAGATGAACAGATCAACAAAAATCTGTACTATTTTCCTCACATAAGAGTCTTCCTTTAGAATCTTATTCTGGTGCCTCTGGCACAAAAATAAGCACAACCTTTTTGATCTTCCTAATTTTTCCCTATTTTACTTTTCTCCACACACTCTGATCCAGTTGCACTGGCCACCTGGCTTGTAGCACACTGTCTCATGGCTCCATGACTTTTCACTTTTTGTCCCATGTGCCTAAAATGTTCCTCGTCTTCACTTCTACCTTTTACTTCTTATGGTTTCCTTATTATTTAAATTCGAATTCCACCTTCTGCCAAAGGCCTTTCCTGTCCCCTCAATTGCCCATACCTCTCAGGTGAACTTCAATCTACTCTTTATCCTCCGTTAGAATGAGAGCTTCCTAAAGTGGGGACTATATTTTTGCCTTTCTTTGCCCAGTGTTTAGCATAGTGCCTGCTACACTGTAAGCACTTAATAAATTATTTGTTGAAGGACTAACGAGTTCTGATTAGTGCTAAAACATTTGGCAACTTATGCAAAAATTACTAAATGTCTATCATTATAGGAGTGACCTTGATAAATCAGGAGAGCCATCATAATAATTCCAGTCACCAAGTGACAAATGGTTTGAACTGCAATAACTCATGCAGATCTTCTATTAAAGTATAGAGGGGGTTATGAGTTGTATTAGTGGAAAGAGCATTCCGCTGATAAAACTGCAGATCCTTTCAGGTTTAAAGTTATAAGAAGAGCCATCAAAAGTATATTTCACAGGGTAAGCTGCCACCAACTCAAATTCGGTGGTTGATATTCTTTTACTACAGGACTATAGTCAAATTTTCTTGAACATATGCTTTGTTATAGTGAAACTCAAGTAGTAATCTTTAAGCCCAGTTCTGATCATGTGCTTCTTGCTAATAAGCTTGTAGCTTCTCTATTCTTTTGTTATAACAACACACATAGAAGAAATTAATTGATTTTTATTATTTCTGTATCCTTAGTAAAGACAACCTTCTTGTCTAACACTGTCTCTATCTTTGGCCCACCCTCAGTTAGGTTGAGCATTACAATGTTTCCTTCTGACCACTCTGACTTGGTTCTAATGTTCTAGGTTACCCTCTCAGCTGGCAAAACTTTCCCTGAGTATAGATCCTTACTCTAAAAGTGTTGTGTACTTTTAATGGGATAGAAACCTTAAAACAAGGAACCCATGAACCTTTTTTTGTTTTTATTAATATATATATATAAATAAGTATTTCAACATATTGGTTTCTTGTATATATTTTATGTTTTTGAAAATGCAAACAAGGGGTGCATACATTTCACCAGATTGCCAAAGAGGCTTATGCCACAAAAAAAGTTAAGAGCCCCTGCCTTCAAGCAAAAGAAGAAATCTCTCATACTGAAATTTCAGGTATCATTCATCTTTTTCTTTTAAATGAATAACTTAGTTACTTTTATTTTGGAATTCCAAATTTAGATTTAAAATGGTCATGTTATTTCACAGCTATAGCAACAATGAATGCATCAATGGGCCTATCTTCTCATAGCTTCTCCAACATTAATTGCCTTCCCCCTTATTGCCTCTTGCCAAGACTTACAGTTGCCATTTAATTGGTTGCCCATCTCAAGCTTCGTTTCATTCCAACCTATCCTCCATACAGTTACCCAATGATTTTTCTCTTATCTTTTCACTTTTCTTACACATTACCACTAATCTTTCCACATATTCTATACAGGACAACAATATCAATCTATTTGCTCTCTCACCCATCACAGTTTATCTCCTCTTTCTATGTCTTTGATTTGATGGCCCCTGGCATCATTCATCTTAAAGAAATGAAGAACCCTTCAAATAGCTGGGGGAATATTCACTGCTCCTCACCGTGCCATGCCAGTATTATAAACCTGATAAAACTATCAAATATAATCAATCAAAATCATCAATATATTAATATAGATTGTGATATTGAACTTATTTTTCCTTTTTCATAAGAGATGTCTCTCTAGAAGGAGATGGAAAAAGATCTAATAGGATAAATAGGAGATATAAAAACAAAAGACATCAATACAAATTCGTTTTTTAGAAAACTAAATTTCTTAAAAATGATCTCATTAGCATGACTCTCTATAAATGTAGAGAGAGGAGACAAAAAACCAGCAGTTTACAAAACTACAAACAAAAAACCACCAAAACCAAACAAGACAGTCATAGTCCAGTAGCACCAACAATCTGACTCCAATCTACCTTTCCCGATTCATTCATTTCCCACTCCCCAAGGTCCAGCCAAAGTGGCTATTCCTCACATTCTCCTTTTCCCATCCTTCTGTTAATGTGTTTGCCATCTCTCATGACAAGATTGCACACTCTCTAGTTGAAACTTCCCTATACATTACAGATTCCTCCTTCTACATGATACCTTTTCTGATGCCCCCAAGGGCAAGTGTATTGTGATACATAGGAGTCATCTGCCAGTGGCTACTGGAAGTCTAACTCAGACTTGTAGAATGGATCTCTCCATGTGAACAGTTGATGATGATGATGATACAAGGAGACTAAGAAGCAGTTGAGTTGTCTGACCTCTCTCCTCTTCCCTCTGCCTCCAATTTATTTCATCTGTGTCAGTAAAGACTGCTTTGCAACTCCTTCAGATATTATGATCCACAGATGTGGAGGCTCTTGGAGAACTGACCTGTCCCTTCACTTAAGCATGATCCTTAACTCAAGTGTCCCTTCTATTTATTATGTAAATATTTAGATATACACGTTGTCTACTCTCTATCCTGCTAGATATTTAAGCTCTTTGAGCAAGGAGTATTTATTCTGTCTTTGTAACCCTACGTCTAGCAGTGCCTCTTGATACACAGGAGGCAATTAATAAAACTTGCTGACTGATGATCAAAAATTCTGTTAGTACTAATATCTTCATTTGTCCAAACAACCAAAAAATGTTCACTAAATTGGATTATAGGATAAAATAAGTAACCAGCAAATAAGAATCTAAATGTTAATTTGTATACCACCTACTCTATTCCAGCTTTGTGGTGAGTTGGTCAACCCTGCATACAGTCTTTATGGTGACTACTTCAAAGTACTTTTACTGTCTCACAGTTTTAGAACAGGAAGATTGGGGTGCAGACATATCATTTTATTGATGAAGAAACCGAGAATCAAACAGGTGAAATACCTTGTCTAGAGTAACTCAGGTACTGAGTAGCACCCAACAGCTTTAAATCCATTCTTCTTTCTGCTATGTACATGCTGTTCATTCATTACACTGTGGAAGTTAAAAGGTCATTACTTACAGTGCTATCCCACTACACCCTGGAGGGTCAGAGGAGCTGGTGGTGAGTGGTTTCTTCAATACTAACATGACATGGCTGGCAATCTCTGGGCATGTTTAAACAGTCAAACTAGCCATACCTATATGCCAAGGACAGTAGGCATCCCAATAGCCGCATTTACTGCTTCAACTACAATAATCATTGTTACATCACTGACACATTCTTGAAAATTCTAGCTAAGAGATACATATTTGCCAGAAAGTAGAATGGTACATTATAGCACCTAAAATGTCCACCTCTTGTATACCAACTGACAACTATGACTGCAGTACCACTCATAGTCAACCACTGCTAGTCCCTTAACATTCCCATCATTCTAGAATCCTGACCACTCTTTTGCTCGTTTTCAGTAGGCAGTAGGCAGGGCGACCATGAACATGGAACAGTCAATCAGTCACCTCTGGGTGTCTCTATCTAGTCTAGTCTAAAGAGTTGAATGGGGGTCCAGAGCATTCAAATCTAAATCTTGAGACATTAGTATTTTTTCATCTATGTCTCCATCTATTCTCTACCACAATAAAAATACAATAACTGTTGTTGCCCATTTATCGTTCAGGAGGCAAGGAAGAAATTATATTATTAAAGTATATTTAGATGACAGTTTAAAAAATAGACTATATAGTTGCAAAAGCAATAAAGACTTTCTCCTTTAAAAAACTGAAATCTGAATCCAATGTAATCATGAAAGCCCTCTACAACTGGACTCTACTCAATCTCTCTTAACTCAGATCATATAAAAACAGGCGGGCAGACCAGATTTGACCCTCAGGCTGTAATTGGTTTATTCTTAGTCTAGAAACAAGGTTAATAAGGTACACAAATGAAAGAGGAAAGTGAAAGGTACAGTAAACCAACACAATAACTTTATTTAACTGTTCCTTTAGGAACCTTTTCCCCCTTTAACAATGACAATTCCGTCAGTTTTCAGACAGTCAAGATAAGGAAATAAAAAGCCATACCAAAGAAAGTGGAGAAATAAACCTTAACTCATATAGGTTTTCATGAATTGGGGATTTGGTCTCAGGAAAATAAACAAGGAACAATGCATACAAGTTACAAAGTGGAATACAAATGTGAAATGGGCAGCCTGGGAAACAGCTAGTTCTCCCTCACTAAAGATCTTCAAGCAAAAACAGAATGATCACTTCTTGGGACAATTACAGATAAGATTCTTTGCCAACGATGGTTTGCATTATCTGCCACTTTTGCGCTCTTATCTCTGGGTCTTAGACTCACCTGCTCAGTAATTTCTTATCATATGGTATTTTCCATGTGCTGTACCCAATGGTGCAGTGAAGAGACCTGGACCTGGAGTCAGAAAGATCTGAGTTCAAATCCATCCTCAGATACTTATTGGCTATGTGGTCCTTGATAACTCATTCTGTCTGCCTCAAATTCCTCAACTAAAAACAGATGATGATAATAACAGCATCTCCTTCACAGGATTGTTGTGAGGATCAAATGAGATACTTGTAAAACTCACTTAGCTCAGTGTTTGGCACTATACAAATACTTATTCCTTCCCTTTCCCTGAAGTGATACTCAGATCCTGGCTCTCAAATGGTACAGTTCCTACAACATACTTCAAGATTTGTCTTTTCTATATTAGGATACAGTTAAAAGCTACATTGGACAGTGGGCAAGTAAGGCAAGCTTCTCATTGCTGCCCCCTGCTGGTCATTCTCCTCTTCTCTACCTTTATTATTTCAATCTCATCTTGCTTTTAAATTTCTGACTTTCTGTAAAAAGTGTGCTATAAAATCAATGAGAACACTTCTTCACTTCTACTGATGTGATTCCATTCTATATTTTCAATTTTAAAATGTAAAAGAATTTATTTTGACTGTAGCCACGATAGAACACAGAACTATTTAAGCTAAATTCTACAGAGACTTTTGCCTCACCAAGTCTGGATAAGATTGAATGCTTACAAATGGCTCACTTATTTCAATGCTGACTATCTGCTAAGAAACCAAGATGAATGTGTGTGTGTGGGGGGGAAGTTCTGAGGAAAGCCAAAATATCTCATTCATATGATAAAGCAGGGATTCATCTTTAAAAATTTTTCCCTCCAAATTAACAAATAATGTTTCCTCTCTTCCTTTCATCTTCATTTAAAAGAAAACAAAAACAAAACTCTGTAACAAGTAAAAAAAAATCCCACATTAGTCATGTCCAAAAAAATCTCTCATTTCATAGTACTGCATCTATATTATATTATAGTAGTTGCTTGCTGGTTGGTCTGTCATATATCTCTGCCCACTCTAATACATTTTCCATTTAAATCTGCCAAAGTGATGTATGTCACCCCACTTCCACTCAAACTTTAGTCAAATTAGTCAATACACATTTATTAAGTGCTATATGGTGGGCACATGTTAAGTACAGGAAATACAAAAAGCAAAAGACAGTCCTTGCCCTCAAGAAGGTCATTATTCCCAAAGACAATAATCAAAAAAAAATAAGTACACACAATCTATTTACAGGAGAAACAAACAATAATTGAGGGGTGGGAAAAAAGGTTCAGACAGAAGATGTAATTTTAGCTAGAACTTAAAAGAAGCCAGGGAAGTTAGAAGGTGAAGATATGGAAGAAAAACATTACAGGCTGGGGTTATAGTCAGAAAAAAACATCCAGAACCAAAAGATGGAATGTTTTGTTTGTGGAACAGCCAAGAGGCTGGATCAAAGAATAAATGTTGGTGAGTAAGAGAGTAAGAAGGCTGGAAGGATATGGGGCTAGGTCATGAAGTACTTTGAAGATTTTATATTTGATCCTAGAAGTTAGAGGGAGACAATGGAATTTATTGAGTTTAGGGCAAGATATCATCAACATTACTGTAATTAAATCCATGAAAGCTGATGAGATTGTCAAGTGAAGTAGTATAAAGTGAGAAAAGAAGAGAGTCCAGGACAGAACTCCAGGGGGACTATGACTAGAAAGTTACAAAATATCAAGAATATCAAAGGAAAAATGGGGGGAAAATGTAAAAGGAGGTTTAGCAGTACCAGAACTTAAACTATATTATAAGGTAGTAATTATGCAAACTATATGATACTGGATAAGAAAAAGAAAGGTAGATCAATGGAATAGAGTGGATACACAATTCATAGCAGGAAGAAACCATGATAATCTTGTACTTGCCAAGTGTAAAGACTTCAGATTTTTGGGAAAGAACTCATTATTTGGTAAAAATTATTGGGAAAACTGGAAAGCAGTGTGACAGAAAGTAGGCATAGACCACTAACCCTCACTAATCCTAACCTTAAATCTTACTATTATTTATCAAGATAAGATCAAAATGGATATATGACATAGATATAAAAAGAGATTTTACAAGAAAATTTTTAAAAAATGAAATATATACTCATCAGACTTATGGATAGGCAAAAAATTTATGAATAAACAAAAGAGAGCAAAGTTAGGTATAAAATGGATAATTTCAATTGCATTAATTTAAAAGGCTTTGTACAGATAAAATAAATATAGCCAAGGTCAGAAGTAGAAAATTGAAGGAAAAATTTTATAGATAGTTTTATCAGATAAAGGTCTCATATCTCAAATATATAAAGAACTTTATCAGATTTATAAAAATAGAAGCCATTCTGCAATTGATAATGTAAGGACATGAACAAGCAATTTCCCTTTTTTTATTAAGCTTTTTAATTTTTAAAACATGTATGGATAATTTTTCAACATTAACCCTGCAAACCTTGTGTTCCAATTTTTCTCCACCTTCCCCACATCCCCTCCCCTAGATGGCAAGTAATCCAATATATGTTAAACATGGTAAAAATATATGTTAAATCAAATATACGTGTACATATTTATACAATTATCTTGCTGCACAAGAAAAATCAAAGCAAAAAAGGAAAAAATGAGGAAGAAAAAATGCAAACAAATAACAAAAAGAATGAAAATGTTATGTTGTGATCCACACTCAGTTCCTACAGTTCTCTCTAGGTATAGATGGCTCTCTTCGTCACAAGATCATTGGAACTGCCCTAGATCATTTCATTGTTGAAAAGAGCCATGTCCATCAGAATTGATCATCATGTAATCTTGATACCGTGTACAGTGATCTCTCCAGGCCTCTCTGAAATCATCCTGTGGATCGTTTCTTATAGAGCAATAATATTCCACAGCATTCATATACCATATAGGATATATAAAGATTTCTTTAGGATATAAGCCTAGTAGAAATACTGTTGGATCAAGGGTATACAATGTTTTGACAGCCCTTTGGGCATAGTTCCAAATTGCTCTACAGTATGATTGGATCACTTCATAACTCCACCAACAATGTATCAGTGTTGCAGTTTTCCCACATCCCCTCCAACATTCATCATTATCTTTTCCTGCCATCTTAGCCAATCTGAGAGGTGTATAGTGTATAGTACCTTAGAATTCTCTTAATTTGCATTTCTCTGATCAATAGTGATTTAGAGCACCTTTTCATATGACTAGAAATGGTTTTAATTTCTTCATCTGAAAATTGTTCAACAGGCAGTTTTCCAATGAAGAAATCAAAACAATTTAGTCATATGAAAAAATGTTCTAAATAATTGTTCAATAGATAAATACAAATTAAAACAGTCTTTAGATATCATTTTACACCAATCAGATTGGCTAAAATGATAGAAGGTGGAAATGACAAATGTAGAAAAACTGGGACACTAATTCATTGTTGGTGGAATTGTGGACTGATCTAACCATTTTGGAGAACAATTTGGAATTAAGTCCAAAGAATTACTGATCCGTAATATTACTACTTGATCTATTTCCAAAGATGATTAAGAAAAAAGAAAAAGAACCTTTTTGTTCTGAAATATTTATAGCAGCTCTCTTTGTAGTGGCAAAAAAATAGAAATTGCAGGGTTGTATAAATATACTCAACTTTGACTCATCACAATTTCAAAGCACTTAAAATATAAAAAGATTTAATGAATTGACTGCAACTAGAAAATTAAAAAACCAGCAAGTAAGCCCCAAAAATAAGAAATGTGAAAAATGTGTAGAAAGAAAAAGACAAACTAGGCACCAACTGATAAATAAAACTAATGACGATTCTTTGAAAAATACAAAATAATGTACTCTTAACTTTCCTGATTAAAAAGGAAGAAAATTAAATTATTTTAAAAATTGAACAATGTAAAATCATAAGATAAAATTATCATTTGACTTATATATGCAATTATATAGCAACAAAATACCCAAATTTAAAAGAATATGAAACAGAGATGTTAAGCAATTTGATAACAGAAAAAAAAGAGCAGCCACGTGGCATAGTAGATATAGCACTAGACTTGAAACCAGGACTCATCTTTATGAATTTAAATCCAGATCCAAACTCTAGCTATGTGATCCTGGACAAGTCATTTAACTCTGTTTGCCTCAGTTCCTCATTTGTAAAAATAAGCTGGAGAAGGAAATGGCAAACCACTACAGTATCTTTGCCAAGAAAACCCTAAATGAAATTACTAAGAATTGGACATAACATAAAAGTTATTCACTATGGTCAAGTTGGCATTCTAGCAGATAGGCTAGTATGATGATTTAACATCAGAAAATCAATGAAACTGGATGTGAATATATCAACAGATGTAGAAAAACCATTTGACAGTATACAACACTTATTTATAATAAAAATTACGCATATAAAATCAAAAGCTAATAGTATTTGCAATGAGAAAACAATAGAAGCTTTCCCAGTCAATCCAGGAATGGGGAAAAAAAGACCTTTTCCTTCACTGTTATTTGACATGATTCTAGAAATGCAAGTGACGTAATAAAATAAAGGAAATAAACTGTTAGCTAAAGCTAAATGAAGAACTACATTCAAAATTACTTCCAGTTATTTATTGTAAGAAGGAAAATCATTTTCTGTCAACACTATTAAGTATTTCTCATTTTGTCTGTTTTTTAATCTTCAACATATACTGATCAATTCTCTGGGGTTACTTAAATAATCTAGGACCTTATGTACATCACTTGTCCACTCATAAATGAAAATTTCACCTCATACTTCACTTAAAAACAAAACAGACCTCTTTGTCAAAAGCTTAATCTTCTCTCCTTCTCATCGCACATTACTTTATAAAGCCCTTCATTCTTCATTTCCTTCATAGTCACTATCTTCTCCTTACATGAAACGTTCTGTCTCCTAACCAAGGCAGAATCTAATATAATGTGCTCTTTTCCCCATCTTCTCCAGTAGATTGTCCCTACTGTCATCCTCATCTTTTCTCTAATCTTTAATCTTTCCTTATGCACTGGCTCCTTCCCTGCTGCTTATAAATACATTCAAATGCATTGTCCACCCTCCCATCCTTTATCAAAACAAACAAACAAAACATATCTTAACTTGGTCTGACTCTGTCTCCTATCACTCAATAGCTCTCCTATCTTTAATGGCTAAATTCTTAGAGAATGCTGTCTATATCTGATGCTTCTACTACTTCTTCACTCTCTCATAAACCCTCTATATTCTGGTTTCAGATATCATTCTGCTGAAATGGCTTTTTCCAAAATTACCAATGATATTTTAATGACCAAATCTAATAGTTTCCATCCTTCTTGAAAACTCTAACACTATTGATTGCCATTTATTTCGAGATCCTCTTTCTTCCCTGGGTTTTCATGACTCTCTCCTGATCACTCCTCAGTGTCTGCTGCTGAATCTTCATCCAGGTCATACCAAGCACAGGTGTTCCCCAATGCTTTAATCAGGCTTTCTTCTCATCGGTTTCTATACTGCCTGATTTGGTAATCTTATCAGTTCCACGATCATTTCTATGTAGATGATTTCCAGATCTATCTTCCCATCTGTATAGTCTTTCATGCTCCAAACCTGTATCATCATCAAATGTTTATTAAGTACCTTAAAATGGATCTCCAATATCAAATTCCAAATCTTTTCTACTTTCCAAATTCCTTATTACTATCAAGGACAAAACTATCCTACCCTCACAATCACTCTGGCTTCTCAAAAATACCATCCTCCTTGACTTCTCAAATTCATTCACTCTCCATATCCAATCTTATCCAACGGTGATATTTCTAACAAGTATACTTCTCATCTATTTCCTCTTCTCTACACTCACACTGTCTCTCTATACTAGGACAAATTCTTACGACCTCTCATTTAAATTATAACAACTGCTATCTAATTGTCTCTCTGTCTCAACTTTCTTTTTTCTAATCCATTCTTTCTAATCACAAAGCTGTCAAAGTAATTTTCCTAAATATCAGAGCTAATTATGTCTCCTCCTACTCAATAAATTCCACTAGCTTCCCACTACCTCCAGAATGAAACCCAAATTCTGGTGCCATACAAAGCCTTTTACAAAGAAAAAGAAATAAAAGAGTCATTAAAATACATTTTAAAGTACATGGAAAAGGCCAAAAAGGAACAACAAGAAGTTTTAAAGTAATTAACTGAATTTATCATATAATTAAAAAGAAAAATAAGTTTGTACAGCCCAAAGACTCAAGAGTTTCATAGAGAATTCCTTTTTCTGTTACACTCTGTATATAAAAAAGTTTATTTTAGTTTATGTTGGTTAAGTTCAGAATTTTTTTTTAATGGCGAGGGGGTGGAAGGGAGGGAGAAGCTTATTTTTTAAAAAAGAGAAAAAAATAAGGCCTTCCATAACCTGTCCCCTTCCCACTTTCCCAATGTTCTGTCTATGCTGGCTACTTCTACTTCTTTCCTCTTCTCTCAGTCACTCCTCAGCCCCTTGAAATCTGGCTTTTGACCTTATCACTCAACTAAAACTATTCTCTCCAAAGTAACTAATGATCTCTTAATTACCAAATCTGATAGTCCTTACTCCTCTCCAACATTAGTTCCTTCTGATATGAGATTCAAATATATTCTGTTCACCCAACAATGATATAACATGATTGATATAAAACCTACATGAAGCCTTTCTTGATCTCAACTCCTAGTGACCCTAAACTATCTTGACTTTACTTTGTATTTATTCCATACTCAGTTACATCATATTTCTCTTGACAGATTGCAAAGACTGTGAAAGCAGGTGTTCATTTTTTGTTTTGTATCATCCAATACCAAGCACATACACTAAATCTTTAATTAACACCTTTTGGTAGGAAACAAGAAAGCCATTCAAGAATACTTCTCATAACTAACATAATATATACCAAACAGAGATAGCCAGTAGCCCACTCTGGAGTGGTTCTTACTTTTGCCCTAGCTTCTCACATTAATTCTATGAGTGAAGGACTGAGGAGAAATGGATGCAGAGCAGACACAACAAATACAACTCCATCTCTACTTTCTAAAGAAAAAACCCTCAAAGAGCTACCATTACCATTTTCCAATAAGAATACTAGGATAATCTTTCAGGCAGTTACTATGGTTTCCTTTACTACTGCTAACCTCTCCTTACATTTATGAAAGCATTTCTTAGTTCTAGAGAAGACATGATATTTAGATAAGCCACCAACTCTCATGGAGCTTATAATCCTGTACAGAAAAAACTCATATACAGATAACTAAAATACAAAATAATAATATAATATTATATATGAACAAACAACCACAATATTAAATAAACACAAAACCTTTCAGTCTAAGGTAGTTATAAAAATACTTTCTCAGCAAAAAGGAAAAAAGATTGATAAATATTCTTAGAGCATGTAATATAATAAACAGGTCAAATCCAACAAAAATTAGTTTTGGAATATGCAGACCATTTCAACAAGCAATAGTAAAAGCTGAAAAAAGACACACACCATCAGATTTCTCCAATGTAGCAGGGAATAGTTTACTTCCATGGAGCCTATGAAATGAACAACCTCAAATGTCCTCCCTTCACAAGGAACATCTGAAGAAGCACCAAACACAGTCTGTCATTATAAGTTGCTTGGAGAATGGCAGGGAGAAAGTAAAGAGAACATAAGACAACTAAAGAAAGGGCTTGCTGTTATCAAACTGTGCATACCCTTTGATCTAGCAGTGTTTCTACTGGGCTTATATCCCAAAGAGATCATAAAGGAGAGAACAAGACCCTTTCATGTGCAAAAATGTTCGGAGCTGCCTTTTTTGTAGTGGTAAGAAATGGGAAACTGAGTGGATGAGCCCCTCAGTTGGACAATGGCTGAATAAATTTTGGTTTATGAATGTTATGAAATATTATTGTTCTGTAAGAAATGATCAACAGGATGATTTCAGAGAGTCCTGGAGACTTACAGGAATTGATGCTGAGGGAAGTAAAAAGAATCAAGAGAACGTTGTAAACAGCAACAAGATTATGTGATGATCAACTGTGAAGGACGTGACACTTTTCAACAATGAGCTTATTCAGGCCAATTCCAATAGACTTGTGATAGGAAGAGCTATCTGCACCCAAAGAGAGAATTGTGGGGATTGAATGTGAATCACAACATAGTATTTTCACCTTTTGTTACTTGCTTGCTTTTTTTCCTCATTTCTTCCCCTTTTTGATCTGATTTTTCTTGTACAGCATAATAAATGTAGAAATATGTTTAGAAGAATTGCATGTGTTTAACCTATATATTGGATTTCTTTCTATCTAAGGGAGGGGGTGAGGGGAAAGGGAGGGAGAAAAATTTGGAATATAAAGTTGTTGCACGGGTGAGTGTTGAAAACTATTTTTGCATGTGTTTTGAAAATAAAAAGCTATTACTGAAAAAGATAATAAACTTACTGGCTCTCTCTCAATCCTCGGATACTGCAGATCATCTCCTCCTGGATATTCTCTTCTCTAGGTTTTCATGACAACTCTCTGTTCTAGTTTCCTCTGACTTTTCTGACTCCTCCCAAATCTCCAAGGCTGGAACCTTCCTCCAGGCTGGTTCAGCTCCCCACGGGTATCCCTTAAGGCTCTGCCCTGGCCCCTCTTCTCTTCTCCCTCCCACAGAGTCTGTCATCATCTCTGTGCAGGTGATTCCCAGATCTACTTCTGCAGCCTGGCCTCTCTCCTTACCTCTGCCTTCACCTCTCTGACTGCCTACTGGATACCTCAAATCAGATGTCCCACAAAACACCTTTCACTCAATATCTCCAACACAAAATTCATTCTCTTTCCTCCATAAACACTCTCCTCTTCCTAACTTCCCTATAAATCTCAGGGGTGTTACCATTCTTCCAATCACTTATGCACAATCTAGATATACTCTTTACCTCCTCACTCTCTCCCTCATCCCTTCTGCATTCACTATTGCTACTTCGTAAAGAGAAATTAAATCAGTAGAACAAACCAAATAAGCAAAAACCTTAAATAAGTATATATAGTAACCTTATGTGAAACATTTGATAAACCTAAAACATAAATTACTGAGGGAAGAATGACTGAGAAATCTAGAAAGCAGTTTAGCAAGAATTAGACTTAGACCACTTTATATGCCATAGTAAGTTACAAATGGATATAGATCATAAATATAAAAGGCAAAATCATGAAAAAAAATAGAAGAGAATGAAAGAAGTTTTGTGCATAGTTACGATTATGGACAAAACTTTTTTTTTTTTTTTAACCAATCAAGAGATGGCAATATCAACAGAGTTTATAAAATAGATATTTTAATCACTTAAAAGGTTTTACATGAACAAAATCAATTCAGCTAACATAGAACTTTCTCAAGGCACCAGATACTTCATTCTACTGTACTCTCTGATCATTTCTGGGAAGCAAAGATGTACACTGCAAAAAGGGGACAGCTACCAAATTAGATGACAAATAGCTTAACCAGATGATGCAAATTTCCCTTTTCTTACCACAGAATATCTTTAAGAAGAAAGTGAGTTGGAGAAATATGGAAAAGTCTCTCTATCTTAAGGATTTTAGGTTGGTAAAATTCTAGATAACACAGCTTTTTATAATGATCTACAGTAACAAATTCCTTTTAAATATACTTAATTCATATTATTTTTGTCACTTATAGATGAGGAACTTTTAAAAAGTGAATTTTTTAAAGAAATAATCTTTACAAACTTCCCATTTTAATATTGATTTCTCTTGCAAAGAAAAAATATCGAACACTACTCTACTGTAACAAAAAAGAAAAAGAAATGAAACAATGATAATTAACTGCCTCTGTCTAAAGCTGAACATTAACAATATATATGCCAAAATCAACACCTTCCTGAATAAAATCAACTCTCTCCTATAAAGATTTTAACATCAAAACAGAGAATACAGCATTTGCCTTTTTGTCTATGTTTAAACAAAAAGGTGGGAATATTTCTTTTGGGGATCAAAATCTATAAAAGTTTAGATATAAAAAAATCTTCATCTGGATTACCCAGAAATTAACAATTAGTGAACTTACAACCTTCTAAAAGGGCTGAAAATGAAAATCTCTACAGTTACAGTAAAATAAATTATTTTTTAGGCATAACATAAAAAGGTTGTTCTTGGTTCTCTGGCTTTATTACAGGGGAGCATGTAATGTAATAAATAGAAATTTAAAAATCAACAGGAAAGGTTTACAAACATCACTGAATAACTTTTATTAACTTCATCTCTCTCTCTAATATTGATAAACTTAATTGAAATATAGGCATTCTTACTAATAATATATTCAAAGTTACTCACTGATCTTTCAAACAAGAAGAAAACTTTAAAACAAGTAGCTTCACAATCCTCAAAATTAAAATTTCCATAAGTGCCTTGGAATTTATATTTCCTTTTTGGCCCGGAATCCCAGAATCCCAATGATACTAAGCATAAATAAGGCTTGCTACCGTCTTTAACTGAGTATTTTAAAACTGCTAATTTTATTGATGTAATACAATCATCTTGAAGGTTTCAAGTTAGGGATAGTCCAGCTGACTTTAAACTTAATCATTAAAAATAATACTATTTCCACCTATAATGTTGACATTACATTGTATCTACAAATATTGAGCAATTCAATTAATTCTTAAACACATAGCATTAAGAACCAGTCATACATGACATAGTTTTGTAGCTAATTAAAGCTTTTAAAAACCAATGTGTACTCTTAAAAAAAAATGACAGAGCCAAAAAGCATATGCCCTACTTTCCTCTATGGCATTTTTCTGGCATGTTTACCCAATCATGTATCTCACTAAATTGCTTTTCTTTAAAAACAAATCATTATGAATAATTCAAACATATCACAGGATGACAGCCAAACATAGTACAGAAAGAGAACTGGATTTGAGAGCAAGAGACTCAGGTTTTAATTCCAGCTCTGCCAGTTTGGGCAAGTCATTTCAGCTCTGTTCTCACCTTTAAAAATGAGAGAGGAGGAAATTGCTAGATCCTAAGATCTCTTTCAGACTTTAGCTTCTAAATGATGCTATAGTTTAAATTCAAATACAACAATCGTTCCTTCAAACAGCATATATTAATCACGTTCTATAAGACATACAAATAAAACAATCCCTACTCTTATAGCAAGGAGCTCACATTCTAATGAGTAAAGAAAAGTACATGTAGAAGAATATATAGAAAAAATTTTATAAATATAAAACAGTTAAATACAAGGTAGCACTGGAGGAAGATAAAGGTTTACTGCACAAACAGTACCTGAGCCTCTAAACCACAGTCAAGAAATGGAACCATTGTCAACAAGTGAAACCAAAGGAACAATCCAATTTTGCAGACAAGAGGCTTGAAAGGGCTTCTCGTTAAAGAAAAAGAAAAAAGAAATGAAAATAGCCCCAAATTAATATAACTTCAAATGTCTTAAAGTTAGTCTCACACAACCACCTACCACTTCAGTAAATATCTATTAACACAAATATCTACCAGTTGATTGCCCAGATCTTAAAAGAATAAAGTAATTTCTTCCATTCAGTTTTAAATAATCAGGATACAAGGGAAGCAACTATTTTTTTACCCTACGGAAAACAGAAAAGTTGAAATGAAAAGCTAAAAAGGAAGACCATGAGCACAGTGAGCATCTTCTTCTAAGATGTCTCTAGCTAGCAGTATGTGATAATCCATACCTGTTTACTGTTGTTGTGGATTACTGCTGGCACCGCCACATGCTACCTTCGTTTACAAGTGCCAAAGAAAAGAAACATTTAAAAAAAATATTCTAATCATCAGATGCCACCTAACATTGTCACACATCTCTGTGCTACAAAACCAGCTACCACCCAGCACTAACCACACCTAATCCTCCTGCTCCTGGGTAGCTCTCCCTGCTGACCCTGCCTTCCACTTAGCAGATTGCTGACTCCCATGCCTAATTAGCTGTGAAGCATCCATCAACTAAACAGTAGGAAAGGCAGTGGGGAGTCGGGAGCTCTGTTGGACAGCAACAAGGGACTGCTGGAGAAGAAAACGGTGGCAATCAGGAGCAGTCAGGAAAGAGGGCATCAACCACAGAGGGGAAACGCAGCTGGAATGTGATTTCATTTGGTACGGTTCTAACACAGGGAGATGGGGCAGTTTAATAAACCCCGAAAGGAAAAGGTCACATAGAAGGTACTAAATTTATGAGACAACGAGGGAATCATTGATTTCACATTCAAACTCCGATTGCAGTCCCAGGAATAAGGAATAGCAAAACCTCTCTATGGGCTTTATTTCTCAAGTTTTAGAAATTTGTAAACATAGGCATGCAGGGTCTGTGTGAAGAAGATAAAACTATCACTACTATGCAGCTTAGTAAACAGCTCCAGGAAACTTGGCAGCTCACCTACCAACATGACTGCCTGTCTCAAAACAAAACCTAAAAATCTATCCAGCTTTCAGGATCTGTCTGGGTCAACTGTAATATATAAGGTGAATTCCTGCCTTGATCAATGCAAGTAAAGAACTCAGTTTTGTTTCTCAGATGAACCCGATTTTGCTTCAGTTACAACTTATTCGGACAAAACTAAGAAGTTGGTTTCTCCTAAAATTAAAAACGAGATAGTAGAATGGAGGCCCTACATTCTCTTCCCAGAGTCACTGCCTACTAAGTGGACAACAACTGGAAAATTACTAAACCTCAAAGAGCCTCAGTTTCATCATCTTTAACATGTAGACAATAATGCTCGCCCTGCCTACTTCTTAAGGTCGTAGTGAGAGATTCAAATGAGATCATATAAATTAAACTTCTGGGAAAACTAGAAAGTACTATACCAAAATGCCCGTAAAAGAAAAAAACTTGATATTTTAATCCATGATATATTTTCTTTTTTCTTCTTTATATATGAGTGTGTGTGTATGTACACACACTATTTTAAATTTTTTTCATTTTCTATTTAAAATATATTTTCATCTTTGAATGTCACTGAGGACAATAATCTGTTAAGTTACCAAATATCAGTTTCCCAAATCATTTAAATAAAGGAATATTTGAAATATCTTGACTTTAGAATTTAAATATTCAAGAACAAGCCAAAAATAAATGACTGTTTAGGTAAAAAATGCTTATTTTCACCGATTTAAAAACAAAATGTACTGTTACGTCCCATAATTAAAAAACAATGTTATTATTTAAGGTGATTTTTTTTTCTAGCTGATTTGAAAGCATTTGTTTCAGTTATAAAATAATTTTAAAACATGTAGAAAAACATACAGATTTCACTATATCTCCATTTGGAATGTAAATATTACCTAAATACATTTTGTTTTATAAAATGCTTCATATAAAATATATATAAAAATGTTTTATAAAATATTCAGGGCACTTTGGGTATGAACCTTCCATTAATCATCTCTCTTTCTATCCTAATAGGGAAAACTATGGAAGCCAAGAGCAAAAGAGGTTTAAAGATGAACTTGTTTGTAAAAACCTAAAGAGAACAGTTGAAGATCCTAGGCAGTATTGCCTCCTACAGCTTTAAGGCAGTAGAGAGAAAAATAAGTTTATGGAAAGCTTGCCTAGAGATGCAATTAAACCAGATAATCCCAAGAGTATTTAAAAAGGAAACTAAAAGGAAGAAAACAGACACCCCTCCCCCCAAAATGGGAAAGATCATTCCCAAGTACTTTAACAAACTCTTTTCTCCAATAATGACAATGAAACCACCAGATTTAGATGAGTATCCTAGTTCCTTGAAGCACTGCCTGAGGAAAAAGAAACAAGTAAGGAAATTAAACCAAACAAATATGTGTATATGATTACACACACACACACACACACCCCAAACAAACAAACAGAAACCAATGCCCTGGCTTCTAGAAGCAAAATCAATCATTTTGAGAGTGTTCAAGAATCAATTTTCAAGATGAATAAAACATATCAAACGTTTGAGGAATAAAGCAAAACCATTACTAACATTTAAAAAGACAACTGAAAAGATCTTGCTAACTACTAAACTACAAGCCTATTTTCCCATCTCCACAAAATTTTTGTTGAAATAATTTAATAGACATCTTCAGTAAACTATATTTTAAAACAAATTAACATCTTTAACCAGATTTCTGGTTTATTGTGGCTCTAAAAAGTTAGCTGACTCAGCAGAGTCGCTTTAAAGGTTCTCCTTCATGATTCCTTGAAAGACAAGACTGAGATGTTCAGTCATTTTTCAGTCCTGGTCTTACTCTATGACCCCTCTTTGGGGTTTTCTTGGCAAAAATACTGGAGTAGTTTGTCATCTCATGCTCCAGCTCATTTTAGATAGAAGGAATTGAGGCAAACAGGGCATACCGTTACTGAGTGTCTGAGGTCATATTTGAACTCAGAAGATGAAGCTTCCTGCCTCCAAGCCCAGTACTCTATGCACTATGGCACCATCCAATTGTCCCAACACAAAAAATGTCTTGGTTCAAACAACATCTCTGACATAAAATAAGACAAAGGCTCAGAAAAAATTGCTTGCCGTTGTCATTTATCGCGTCCAGCACAGATTCTAAATGGAAAAAGATTCCTAAAATTTTTTCAGATGCTCGTTTGTGAATTACATTGCACTGAAAACTGAAGTCTCCTAATTTGATTAAAGAATCCCTCAAAAGAATTAGGCCCATCTACACCCACAAAGAGGACTATGGGAACTGAGTGTGGATGACAACATAGTATTTTCACTCTTTTTTATTGTTGTTTGCTGCATTTTGTTTTCTTTCTCATTTTTTTTCCTTTGTGATCTGATTTTTCTTGTACAGCAAGGTAATTACATATATAATTAAACAATTTAACATGTTTAACATATATTGAATTAATTGCCATCTGAAGGGGGTGATAGGGAGGAGAGGAAAATTTGGAACACAAGGTTTTACAAAGGTTAATGTTGAAAAATTATCCACGTATGTGATTGAAAATAAAAAGCTTAAATTAAAAAAAAAGAAAAGAAAAGAAAAGAATTAGGCCTAACTGTTGCTGTTGTCTTTTCTCAAAGAGGACCATTACATCAGGAAGGTGATGTCATGACACGCAAGTGAATTGGACTGAAGTGAGGGAGGGCCATGTAGTCATCAGTCTCACTTTTTCCTCCAGAGCTATCTGAGTCCAATATAGATCAGGATGACTAGAGATGACTCCAGATGCAGTGGGAAATGTTGGTCTTTTTAAGCAAAGGTTTTTAACTGATCTCAATCTGATGGAAGAAATACTCATTTGGTGATTAAGATTAGGTAAGAAATAAAGCAAAAAAAAAAAAAAAAAATGATCTCTTTTAAGTAATCAAAAAAAGAAAAAAATCGATCTGAGCGAGGAAAACCCTCAGATTTTTTGGCCAAAAGATAAACAAGTATGATTTAAATTCACTCAGAGTTCATTTGAGCCCAAACAATGACCAAGGAGCTTGGCCTGGGACCTATTGTCAGCCAATCAATAAGAGCCAAAGTGATCTGGCCAACTCAAACCGGTCAGTTGGAATTTTTTTAAAGCCTAACTATCTACACAGAAAAATGGTCTCTTGTCCAGAAAATAGGCAGCTCCCAGAGCTGTCCACCAATCTAAATATCTTGTATAGTAAGCAGTCTAAGAACTAGGCCCAGAATTGAAGAGGAAGAAAAGAGTAGATTAGAATACATTTGGGAAATTATGTGGTACTTTTCATGATTCTAAGCTCCTCCCTAAAACAAAAGCCCATTTTTTTTTTTCTAATAGTAATATTGCTCTAGTGAAACTATAGGAATACAAATCCTGGAATCCCAATGTCTCTTAAGAATAAAAATTCCATGTCACCAAAGAGCAATGGAGAAATGCATAATGACAAGGCAACAAAGGTGTAGCACATCAATATCAAATGAGTGCTGATAAGATATTCAAGAGACAGACACCTGGGTAGAAGGAGGTGAGGAGATCAAGTAACAGGAGAGAAGGTTAACAGGTGGACAGATTGTATATCATTCTTAAGCTCATGTAATATCAATAGACCAGGAGAAAGTCTACTTAATTTGTTAGGTATAGACCATGGTGGAGAATTTATAGGAGGGCATAAATTTGTCCTACAGGTGCAAAACTTTGTATAGATTACAACCTAATAGGAGTACATGCAGAAAAAATTCTCTTTGAGGAAATAAGTTTTTTGTTTTTGGATGCTTCTCCAAATGAGAAGACAAGTCAAACAACATCATATGTACTGTATAGATTAAGAAGCCATCAAGAAACTATAACCTAGAAACAGGCTATTATGTCCTATGGATTTTGATTCATAGAAAAGTACCATTTAGAAATCAATGATTTTCAAAGAATTAGAATACAATAAAATGGTATAATTATAACATTTATGTGTGTGTGTGTATATATATATATATATGTATATATAGTACCAAAATAAAAAGGACATAAGTAAACTTTTCTTTTTTGACTTAGAGGACACTTTAGGATCTTGAAGGGTTATCTTGTAGTGAACATGATAGACACCAGTTCCTATCGTGATAAATAAAAATGTACAAAAGAGACAGCTTGATAAAAGTGATTTTTGTAGGTTAATATTTCAACTATAGCTCTTTGCAAATGCTTATTAAAAAAAGAAAAACATCACAGATCCCAAAGTGTCTGTCATCATAGGCAATATTCCAAATACTTCAGTGTATAGGACCTAAATAGGCCTTGCTTTCAAAAGGTCATCTTTTTTTATTAGCTCTTTCTGAAGTTAAAAAACTTGAGACGGTAGGCAACCAAAAATTACCAAAAGAATAAAGATATTTGTTATATGCTAGAAAGGAATTTGAAATAACATTTGGTCTACTTCAATAATCACTATGGAAATTTTATTTATCAAAATAAAGTTTGATATGAAAAAAGTCATAGTCTTTTAGAATTGAAAAAAATCTGAGATGTCATCTACTCCAAATTCCCTTATTAAAGAGGTTATGGTGAACAGAGAGTTGACATGACTTGCTTGTAAGTAGAAGCTTATAATATCAGAGGACTTGTGCCCTTAATATTTTATGGAGAAGAAAAGATTGAAAAAAATCAAACATGTATTGAAAATATTTAAAATGAGGCAGTTTCATATATACACATATAAACACCAAAAGAATAGGCTCAATCAGAAATGAGATTTGTTATAAGGAAAAGTTCCATGGAAATCGAAGAATACCTTTAGGGGAAGACCTTTAAGGATAAGTTCATTTACTTTCTCAAAGAGAAAGGATATGCTTTCTTGATAAAATTATGACTGCTGTATAATGTGGTAAACATATTTGTTCATTAAATCTTGTATACCTCTTCTGTCTATAATAATCTAAGTTTAGGATAAAAGAAAGTTTTGTATATGGAAACAATTTAATTATCAAAGTTGATATAAACATTTCATATATAAATAGTGAATGATTGAGGCTATTTATGTAAGTGGTGATATATAGGTTGATAAGAAATTCTGGATAGCATGCTGAATACATGTTGATTACTAAAATAAACTAGGACATTTGCTATAGTTTAAATATTTCTGGAGATAAGAAATAGTACTGAACTAAAAAAAATCTGAGGTCACTCACATAATCACAAAGTTTAAGAGATTCTAAAGGAGCCTTTATAGAAAAAAACAAAAAAAAAAAAAAACAAAAAAACAAAAAAAGCTTAACTCCAGAGACAGGGTTTGAATGAATTTTTTTAACTACAGCAAATATCTATATATAGGGAAAAATTTTATACATATAAATCATTTCCTTCAATGCTAAAAATCTAAATGGTGTCAGTGCTGTAATGATTATCTGAGGTAAGATGTATGAATTAAAGTTCTACAACAACAAAAACAATGACAACTTTTAACTCCACTATCAGTAAAGTAGGCAGTAAAAGGAATCTGGACTTGTTAGCACAATCAGTTTAAAGCACTAGCCAAAGTAATGAGTTTGGTAGCTAGACAAGAGAAACCATCCCACAGACCATATCCCTATTATTATCCAGCTGTCTTGAAAATGTTGACTCAGTTCAGATTATGGAAAAAACAACTAAAATCACCTGTCCTGCGTATTATCTCAGTATCTGGGAAACAAAAATCAAGAGACAGATGCTTTATTATTTTCAATTTAAAACATAAGAAATTTCATATTGGATCATTCCTATTTGGTTTTTCGTTTCTGTTTCTGAGAATGGTAACAAAGAAACATGAAAGGGAATGATTTTCTCCAAGGTCAGGGCCATATTTCAAAACATCCCAGTTTGTCTTATTATCATCATGTATTCAGCACATTATCCAAAATTTCCTATCAACCCATAGCACCCCTTAAATAATTAGCCTTATTTATTTACCATGTTGTATAAAATTTTCTTATGAACTGGCTGATAATGATTAAATTAGTCCTAAACTTAGACCTATTACAGGAAGAATATTATAAGATTTAATGAACAAAACTACTCAATATTCACAAATATACACCAGTCATAATTTCACTGAGAAAACATACCCTTCTCTCAGCCTTCTTTTTAGAACCAGAGTCCTAAACATTTTGAATTGGCTAGTTTATAATAACTCTCCCATCCCCTTAATCACTTTGATAGCCTTTCTCTAGTCATTTTTAAGATATAGAAACCAGAACCAAACAAATGGATTGTTTTGATTAGTTTTCTAATTTCTGATGTCAGGATTTCTAAGAAGATTTCCCCATTAAAACATGCGAGAGGAAAAAATAATGAGTAAATAAACATTTAAAGCACTCATATTACAATGTAGATATTTTTAAATTTACTGCCTCTTCACTCACTTCATTTAGAATTGAAAGATACCTTAGACTTCATTCCAGTTCAACTGCATTTTGTAGATGAGAAAATAAAGGCCCATTACAATGCACCAACCACTAATTAAGCACCTATTATTAAGATTGCAAGATGATCAGGTGGAGTGAGCCCAGTGTCATAAAGACCCAGAATCAAGTGCAGGTTTTATGACCCTGGACAAGTCATTTACCCTCTCCTCTCCAAGGAAGACTATCAGTTGCATAATAGTCACTATTTTGCATTGGTAGAGAGAGTTTGTTCTCCAAGAAAATCACACTCTAGACAAAAAAAGAAGGAAAAATAAAAGAGAGAAAACAAAAGAAAAGAAGAGAAACTATTGCCCAAATAACAAATCTGTCCCACAGAAACATTACAAATCTTGGGATAAATTTTATAAATTTACAAATGATACTTACTTCTCCACATACTGCCTTATCAGACCTAAAACAGAAGACTTTTGGCTAAAAAGTCACTCTAGAATCTGTTGTAAACACACCCTCTCACATCCATCCTCTTCTTTCCTCCACAGCTGTTCCCATCCTAGGTCAGCCCTCCATTACCCTCTTCCCTGGAGTCTTGTGATAGGTCTCCCTACCTGTAGTCTCTTCCCTTCTCCAATCCATCCTTCAAACTACAGCCAAAATTAATCTTCTGAGGTACAGGTCAGGTCACATTTATTCCCCTGCTTAAAAGCCATCTGTGGCTCTTGAATGCCTACAAGATTAAAACAAACAAAAGTCTCTTTAGCCTAACAAACAAGACTTGATAACCATCTATCCCTGACTGACCTCCCTCCCTCTCCAAATTCGTTCCCTAGCACCCTTTTAAAGTTTGCACTACTTATCCTTCTCCACAGGTGTCCAGCCTCTCCACATCAATGTATTTGCATCCACGCTTTCCCCACCCTAAGTCAGCAAGACTTTCCCCACATTTCTATCATAAATTCCACAAACAACATTAAGTACCTCCTTTAAAAAGCACCTACCTTGCCAGGCAACTAAGAAAAATAGAAAGTTTAAATAAACCATGATGACTGTCAAGGTCCAGTTCACTTGTTGTCTGCCCCATTACAAAAAGCCTTTCCCAAAAAGCCAACGTAAAATGTATCTGGAGGCAAATCTCTATCTGACTTCTCTTCTGGACAAGAAATAGTATGTTATGGTGCAGAACAGGCTGGATTATGAAGAAATGAGTATAGAATTCAAAGTCTACTTCTCTAACAAGTCACTAATCTTCAGTGATATAGTGACTTAGTGACTCAGTTTACCCAACTGTAAAATTACTTGATTATTTTACCTCACAAGGATGTTTTGAGGAAAGCACCTTGCAAGCAAATAAATGTATTATTATTTACTGTATTCTACATTGCATTCTAGCCATTTGAGTAAATCATGTCACTGATTTGTAAGCACTATGAGTACAGGTACTTTTGCCCACCTTAGTATTCTTTGAAGCCCAGCTCAGCATCTTACAAGAGGTAAGATACTTAATACTTAAATATTTACCCAGCTGAAAGACTTTGGAATAATGAAGATAGACTCAGGATCACAGTACTAGATTTAAAATTCTGCTCATGAAACAATTTAATTCAACAAACACTTATTTTTAAGAGAGCTCCACAAACCACTAGTATTTCATAAATTAAACATTCTATGCTAATGCTAATTTATATCTAGCCTGTTTCATGCTAACATTTCTGTTAAAATTGGGTCTAGCCTGCCTCAAAGAACCTTCATTGTTTCAAAACAAATCATTTAGCAATTCACTTTATTCAAGTCATCATCACTGGAGCTAAAAGATGAAGTTTAAGAGCAAAACTAATTCAGGGAACAGGATTTCAAACAAGTTTACATAGAACAAGAATTCTTCACCTGTCTTGTTACAAGACCCCGTGGGCTCAGTCTGATGAAGTCAATGGAGTTCCCCTCCACGTTTTAAATCATGTTTTTAAATAAATAAAATGAAATACCTAAGATGACAAAGGAACTTAGTTACAATAAAAGACAGTTAAAAAAATTAAAAGATCCCTGACAAAGAGAATTTATTTTTAAAAATATAACAGATTCCTTAACAGTCATCTAATCCAATCCCCTCATCTTACAGCTAAGAAAGCTGAAGCCCAGAGACATTAACTGACTGGCTTAAAGTCATTACAGGTAGGAAGGAGATAAAAAAGTCAGGATGCAAATCTTGGTCTTTGGACTCCAAATAGTGAGGGGCACTATCCAGTGTCCAACAGACTCTTTGAAGACCAGACTATAGTATTTTAAAGTTGTATGGAACCTTGGAAATAGGTCAAAGAATCTCAGACTTGAGAGAGATCACAAAGAAGGGTTTATTTAAGTGTCTATAAAATTCCATATGAGTAGGGATATGGCCTTTGCATGAGGCCCTCAAGAGAAAAAGCACTCCTTTTCCCTTTGAGGCAGCCCATTCCACTTGAGGATAGTTCTGTTAACAAGGTTTTTCCATCTAGAAAAATCCCTTTTTCTCTCTCTGCAGCTGCACCCACTGCTCCTAGTTATGCTTGCTGGGACCAAATGGACCATATCTAATCTCTTTTACACGTGACACAATCCCTTAAGATAGCTGAACTGCTATCCTGTCCCTCACTCCCCCAAAGTCTTTTTTCTACTCCAGACTAACCCTCCACAGTTCCTTCCCCATCCCATAGAACCTTTTTTGGCCTTCTGGTTCTCAAAGATGAGAGAGATGTTTTGTGGTAGACAACACAAGGTACTTGGATCCAGAAAATCTGACATTTCGTCCGCATTTAAACCCTGCTCTGCAACCCGGCATTTTTTTGGAAGAACGGATTCACTTGAGACCACTTTTAGTTGGCCATGTAGCCCCGTCCCCTCGTTTTTACAGATGGGTAAATCTGAGAAGCAGGGAAGTTATGCCATCAATCCCGACCCAGAATTGACCATTTAAGCTTTAATCGATACGCTATCCCCAAAGGCCTGAGGGGAAGTTGGCTAAGCTTAACAGAGTGGGAGATTCCTCCCGATTCCAAACGCGGACCGAACACCGTCAGTGACGGAGGACTCGATGTTTCCCGTCTAGCTTCGGGAGTAGTGGAGGCGAGTTTGGAGCTGTTAGTTCGGGATTATTATTGTTCTTATAATAAACCTGGCATCCAGATATCCCCTAACATAAAACCTCACATGACCCTGACAGTCATCTCGGGAAGTGTCTCCATTTTGCAGATGAAGAAACTGAGGCAGCCGATGGGCAAGTAAGGGCCGGCAAGCCCGCGCTCCCACCCCTGGGCTGCTGCCGCAGCACGCATTAGAATAATCCCCGCCCCGGCTCCCAGCCCAGCTCGGGCACCGCTCCCCGTGTGTCCCCGGGCAAGACCCTTCCCCTTTCGGAGGGCTCCGCTTCTTTATCTGGAAACAAGCGCTTATTAAGCGCCTATTGTGTGCCTGCCCTTGAGAAGCTGCCAGTCTAGCGGGGGAGGGGAGCCTGGGACAAAGAGGAGGGCACCGGCGGTGCGGGAGAGTGCTCCCTGGGGAGGAAGGAGCAGCCCGGGAGAATGCCCGGAGTGCGGAGATGAAGCCGGAGGCCGGCCGCCGGAGTGGCCCAGGGGGATGCACAAGGGCGGATCCTTGCTCCTCTAGGTTCTAGCGTCCAGAGACCTGGGTTCAAATGCGGGCTGTCACTCAGAGGCGGGGTGCCCTTGGCCCGGCCCTCCTTCTCTGGGTCTCAGTCTCCCCGTCTGTAAAGCACCAGGGTCGGGCGGGCCAAGGTGGCCGAGAACCCAAGGACCGCCGCGGATGCGCCGAGATCGGGGCTCGCACTTTCCGGGCAGGGGCCGGGGCGGGGCCGGCCCGACTCCTCCTCCCCCTAGCGCAGACCCGGCCTGAGGGGCGGGGCCGGGGGCGCCCCACGTCTGTCCCCGGGACAGGGGCAGGGGCAGGGGCAGCCGGGCGCATGGTTGCGGCTTTACCTCCGGGTCCCGGGCGAGCGCGTTCCCCGCCGGCTCCGGCTTCGACTCCGGCTCCGGGAACTCCGGTCCCTCATGACGGACGCCGGGGACGGGCGCCACTGCGCCTGCGCTGCCTTTCACCTCAGGGGAAAAAAGGGACCAGCCGGGGGGCAGGCCCACCTGGGAGTCACGTGGTGTCGGTCACGTGGCCGCAGAACGGAGGCGGGGACAGCGGCGACTCCTAGGCAACAGCTTGTCTCCCGGAGCCTGGAGGGGCGTGTCCCTGAGCATGCGCAGAGCTCTCAAGGAGCACAGCTGATTTAGGGAGAAGGGGTCCATGTTTCAGTTCTACCTGCCCATCTCCTCCTCCTTCCGCCCAATCGCTGCCCCGGTCCCCGATCCCGAACGGCCTCCGAGAGCGCTTGGCCAGCTTTGTAGCACCGGGAGGGGGAACTCTCGGCCGTGTTTGTTTTGCCTGGGCTCGGAAGGAGGCCGTTCTCTGCTCGTTTCTGGCCAAATTGTTACAGATCCTAGCCCCTACACCAGGGGCGGCAAACTTCCCGACAGCCCGGAACTCCACGAAGGCGGCTGGCGGCGCGGGCAAAGACCCATCAATAATGTCACTATCTGCTCCCGCACGCCTCTGCGGCCGTAGGAGCAGTGGGGAGGCCACAGGTGCCAGAGATATGGTGGAAGTAAAGCTGATGATCCTTGACTGATCTCCCTGACTTTAGGTGAAGGCATCATAAATCCCGCAGATCTCACCCACTATACATGTGCAAAGCACAAGTTCACTTGGCTCCTAAATGTTGCTGAACAATTCTCTTATTCTACTCTTATCTTATTTCTCAACTTAACTTTTCCCAAACTTGTCTTCTTCCCGTAAGTCATGGTCTACACCCTCATGCTACCTACTTATTAGCCATGAGTCAGCCCCTTACTTCATGGACAAAATGAGATCAGCTTCCCTCAGCTCTCCTCCTTCAATCCTCAAAGACTGGTCCTGGCAAATCAAAAAGCCGGCCTGTGGATTGTTAGTGTATGGCCAGTGAGCTAAAAATAGTTTTTCCATTTTAAAATTCAAATCATAGACTTAGAGCTAGAAAGGATGTCAAACTCAAACAGAAATGGATTTCTCTGGGCCCCATATTGATTTAGAGTAACACCAATTATCACTTTCTATGTTGTGTTATATTTTTATTTATTCTTATATATTTTCCAATTACATTTTTAATCTGCTTGAGCTCCTCAGGTAGACATTAAGCTAAATTTGTTTCTTTGCAGCTTTTATCCCTTGCTCTTCTTTTATCCCTTGCCTTTTGGAGCCAATCTAATCATTCTTCCTATTAAATGAATGAAGAGGGTTATTAGGACACCTTAAGAGGACAACATCAAAGGAAAATACAAAATACCAAAGCTGATAAAACAAGAAGGAACAGATTGAATACATAAAGATGGAAAAAAAAAAACAACCTTATTAAAACCCTTCTCCTTTTCCTTCTTCTCCTCCTCATGTATTGAGATGTGATAGATTTACCAGAAATGTTTCCTAACAATAATCCCTTACCGAAAAAATTGTTTCTAAATAAAATAGGTTTTGTGACCCAAATTGTTATATGAGGCAAATATTATAGTCTTGATTTTAAAACCTAGCAAAGAAATGCTTAAAAAAAAAAAAAAAAAAAAGACCAATTTCATTCATGAATAGAAAAAGTGATCTCCCTCCCTTCCCTTCCTTCCTTCTCCCTTTCTTCCTTCTTTTCTTCCTTTCTCCCTCCTTCTCTCCCATCATCCCTCCCCTTGTTTTCCCTCCTTTTTTCCTTTCCTTTTTTCTTCCCTCCTTCCCTCCCTTTTCTTTCTTTCTTTCTACCTTCCTTCCTCCCTCTCTCCTTTCCTTTTTTCTTCCCTCCTTCCCTCCCTTCTTTTCTTTCTTTCTTCCTTCCTCCTTCCCTCCCTCCTTTCCTTCCTTTCTTCCTTTCTCCCTCTTTTCTTCTCTCTTCCCTTTTAAAACATCCTTCCTTCCCCAGTTCTCCTTATGTAGGCATGGTATCACAGAAATTTCTTCTCCCTGTGTTAACAGACAGGAAACAGTTACAAATTGTTTGTGCATGCCCCATCTCTCTCCAAGATATTTCTGTTATTCCTCATAAAAGTAGGCTCTCTTTCCAGCCTCTTCTCTTCGAGGAATTCTATGAGCAAGTAATTTTGCAGTTTCCTTTAAGGAACTGACTCAGTGGCCAATGTTCCCCATTTCACAAATACATAAGATTATACCTGTTCTTAAAGAACTTATATTTTCTTTTTTCTTTTTTTGCTGAGGTAGTTGGGGTTAAGTGACTTGCCCAGTATCACACAGCTAAGCTGGATTTGAACTCAGGCTCTCCTGAGTTCAGGGCCGGCACTCTATCGTGCCATCTAGTTGCCCTAAGAACTTACATTTTCTTTTCTTTTCTTTTTTTTTTTTTTAATAGCCTTTTATTTACCGGGTATATGTATGGGTAACTTTACAGCATTGACAATTGCCAAACCTCTTGAAGAACTTACATTTTCAAGGAAAGAAACAATATATACAGGAAAGCTGTGACCAGGAAGGTTTACTTTGTTTTAAAAAATTCCAATAGTTACTATTGGAAAGTACATACTAACACAATCTTTCCAGCAAGAATGGCAGTGTTTATTTGATCACAGTCACAGAAATGAAAAGATGGATGTGATATACTCTTAGGGAGGTAGCTGGTGAGAAAAGTGGGCAAGGATAGCAGGACATCTCTGAAATGGTAGGCAAACCAGGACATTTACCATTGGGGGAGAGGAAAAAAGTTCTAGAGCTGAAAGCTGGGGCAGACCTCAGGTTGATTTAGTCCAACCCAACTCACTTTGACAAGTGACAAAATGTTGAATTACTTGCCTAAGGTTCCTAGGGCAGGCAGTTAGCAGGGCTAGGTATGAAACTTGGAAGCCTACCTTATGACCTAGTGTCCTTGCATATGCTGCCCATATGGCTGGGATGTGCTTCCTGTCTTTGGGGTGAGCACCAAGCTCCAGGGCTCAAAGGCCAAGTCAGCCTGAAGCTGCTAACATTTGGCCTTGTTACAGAAACAGGTTCAGGTGGGCCTGGGGAAATCCATCATCAATGGGATGCACCTTTTAGGCAAACCTAAAATGTCTCATCCCCAAATGCAACTAATGTATCCATAGATGTGGAGCAGGAATATGACTATAGCAATTAAGTGCAGGGAGCCTTGCGCTTGTAGTCAAGATCTGAGCTCAAATGGGACTCCACACACTCCTTACCGAGCTGTGGAATAAGTGATGAGACAGAGTGAAGGTCAGTAACCAAATGGAATTGGTTTGGTGTGGGAATCGAGAGAATTAATCAGATTCTATTTCTGACTGCTTCAGTTTCATCTGCAAAACGGGGATAACATCATCCCCCTCCCAGGGCTATCGTGAGGATCAAATGAGATTAAATACGTTATTTATGAGACACTTTGGAAACCTTAAAGTGCTACATAAATGTGAGTTATAATTGGGGATGATCCAGGAATTACTTTTCAGATTAGTTCATGCTGTAGCCTGCTTGTTATTCAGCTGGCTTGCACAACTGATTTGTGTAACTAGCCAGAGTACCACTCTCCCAAGAGTATTCTTGAGTCTTTGTGCTGCTGGCACCCAATAGGAAATCAGTGGCCAGGTGTGTCCTGGGAAATTGCGGGGCACTTCACTTTGTACTTTGGCTGTTGTGATTGGGACAACATCTGAAGGTTCTATTCTGTGCAATCTAGGCTAGCTTAAAAGGTATTGAAAACATCCACCAGACTTGATTGTCCAACAAGACTAAATTTTGAACTACTGACAAAGATAGCTTCTTGGTGATCAGGAGTGGGAAGCTCCTGATCTGTAGCCAGATCAGTCTTAGACAAAGAAGCAGTAATCAACTGAAGCTCCTTTAAATAGTTTTTCCCTGCTCTAAGTAAAAAAGTTCCTTTAGTTAGTATTAGGTGCCCTACAAGTATCTCAATTCCAACATAAACCCGAAGAACCAGATAGGCCTGAATGAAATCATTTTACAACAGTTGCTTTGTTTGAAGTCTCAGTTCTTCAATACATGTTTGAACAACCTTCATATATCTCACTATTTTTTAGCCTCAAATAGCTTCAGAATCTTGACATACTGATCCATATTTTAGTAGTCAACAAAAAAAGCAGGGATGTGTGGGGGGGGGGTTGAGGCTAGACACAAAGGGAGGTGTTAATCCATAAAGCATCATTAATGGTCTACTAAATCAAGGGTGATGGAGATGCAGTGGAAAGATTTATTTTGGCTGAACAGTTTAGCCAGGGGAAAAACAAAATAAAACAAAAAACACTCTGTTGTTTCATTTGCTATAAATTACCCTTTTGTTTTGTAAAGATGCTCAGGATTAGAACCAAAAGAGGCAGGATATTAAAAACAACAAAACTAATTAGCTTCTGAATTATGAAGCATTACTTATAATAGTATTTATCCACTGAGAACACGTCAGATTTTTCTGTGAAAATTAAAGCAAAACAGTAAAAGGAACAGGAAAAATCTTATTAATTTAAATTAATTATGGGGGGAAGAGGGAGAAGTTCAATAGATTTGGGAAAAGTGAATTCAATCAGTCAGTCAATAAACATTAAGCTCCTCTAGATGCTAGGTGCAAGGGACACAATTTCTGCTCTCAAAAACCTGAGGTTCCACCTAGAGAACCACTGTTCTAAAAAATACTAGCAGCTGGTATGAGAAAGCCCCAGGTAGGAGGTGGAATCTAGTTGAGTTATAAAGCAAACTTGGGCTTCTAAGAAATACCCGTCAGGTAGAGAGCATTACCTGTCCAAGACCATGGATTGGGTGAGAGCTGTCATGTGTAAGGAAGAAGTAGGGTCAGTTTAGGAAAGCCAGGGTTTCCAAATCTTTTTCAGTTTATATACCCCTTGACTTTTAGTAAACTTTCCAGTAACCCTAATTCAACATAAAGGGAAATAAATTCTTAAGTTTACATATGCATTATACCAAGTACCTATGAATAATAGATTTTTCCCAAAGAAAACTATTTACATGTAATAGCACAAAGTTTTTGAGGGTCTATCAGAACACAAAGTAGTGATTCTGTTGTCAACTGATGCTTTATTTTCAGTAGATTTGAAAGAGATGTCCTATCATGTTTCATTTCCAGGATGTTTATTGCTATTGTTTTGATCGAAAATAAGACTGAGAATCCTGATTCACAAAGGTGTTGTAACAAAACAAATTAAACTTGGTGAGTTGGGATATGCTTCAACATTAAGAAAATTATAACTTTATTGATTGGAAATCAGTTCAGTACAAGTTATTGCAGAACTCAATTAGCTCATCTTTCCTTGGATTGTTGATGAATTTCTCTTGTATATGAAGGGTTTTGTATCCAAACTTTTTAGCCTGGGCAAGTGACTCAAAATGTTCAGATGTACTTCCATTTCTACTCTATCCTTTTATCCTCACTGTACTCTTTCCAATCTACATTTTCATTAATACCATTATCCCTGGAGTATTTCAATAATCTAAAATATTTGCCAAATATTCCATATATTCTCTTGACAAGCTCTTAATAGCCCCCTGGGATATATGGGAACTCCTAAACTAGACCGCAGATTATGTGATAATGTACAATAGGCTTGAAAAGATACGTTGGAACCAGATTGTGAACCTTCACTTAATAAACTCCTGAACTTCATTTAAGAAGGCCTATTCTAATGCTCCAGTTGCTAGTAACCTATCCCTGGATATTAATTTGGACCATTTTGTTTTCATCTTTGTATAGATGCTTAGTAAATGTTTTTCTATTCTAAATTCAGTACTGCTTTTCATCATTATTGCATAAACTTTGTGACATCCTTTTTTTGTCTTAGTTTTCTTTTAAATTCTTGTTCATTTTCCTCATTAATTTTGTTATAGTTTTAATTCCATGAAGAGGCTTATTGGTATGTTATATTGAATCAATCTATAACTGTTATATTTCACCAAGTTGGAAGCAAAAACCTGAGACCCAACTGGCACACAACCAGGAATAATCCCTTCAATGTTATTGAAGAGGAATCATCCAATCTTTTATTTCTAAATTTCTCATAGAAAGGCCTACTATATCTCAAGGCAGGTTACTTTAGGGTCCCTGTAATTGCTGGAAAACTTTTTCTTACATTAAGTCATTTAAAAAAAAAATCAAGATTAAAAACAGTCACACTGCTAGTGTCTAATGTCTGAGGCCACATTTGTACTCAGGTCCTGATTCCAGGCCCAGTGCTCTATCACTGGGCCACCTAGATCACCCAGGCCAAAATTTCTTGTCATTAAATACTGTTTTGCTGGACAACTGATGCTGAATTTGCAGTCCTTGGGTTTTTTATCTAATAGTGTATTTCAAATCTCTCGCCAATCCTGGAAAAATGATGTAATATTTATTGACTGGTATCCTTTGGCATCTTCTGTCTTCTTGTAGCATGATCTTCCCTCTATGTTTAATCATGTATTTTGGAGACAAATTTTACATTATTCTTGAGATTATATATATAAACTATTATATATAATTCTGCAATTTTTCTTAACTGGTATTTTTGGAATATGTTTGATTCTTTTCCTGTGGTGGTTCTGAGATTTTCTTAATCTGTTATTTTATCACATAATTTCCAAATTGTAAGGTTATTTTCTAAATTTATGCTTTCACTTCTTCTATTGTGATTTGCTTTTCAACTTAAAAGTCTCTGCACTAATCCACCCATAGATGCTTTCAGTTTTCCTACCATAATCTCCATATCTTTTTGGAGGTTGAGGCAAAGCATTCTTTTCTCTTGATCTTTTTTTAGATGTGTTTAAATTCTTTATTTGTTGACTTTATTCAAATGTAATTTAAGCTTCAGTTCTAAGATTTTTATAAACTTCAACAAGCTCTTTTGTTGACATTCTTGCCAGAATTCATTTTCCCTTGAATTCTTTGAGTGAATTATTTATCCACTTGAGGACTACTCAAGAGCTCATAGTTTATTTCTCTATATTTCTTCTAGTGTTTTTGTTTCAGAAATTGGTCAAAACTGTATGAATTCTTGTTGAGTTTTCTCATTTTCAAAAAAAGTTTGTTAAATTGAATGGGAGTGGTGACTTTCACTTTCTTACATGGCCTTTTAGCAGTTTAGCTTTTCTTCAGCTTTTATTGATATTTATTGCTAAGGGGAATGTAAAGTGTCCCAAGCTTCCTTATGAGCTCACTCCACTATTTTCAAGAAAGCTTTGGATTATTTATTCCTATTTTCCTTATAAAATTTGTCACACATATATTATATGACCATATATACACCTATGTATATATATTTCAAAAAAGAAAACTAAGTTTCATAAGACAAAATTTTTCTCATTAAAAATGCTTATAACCACATGACGCAATGCATATAATGCTAATATTTTATTATACACAAAGCATAAACTAGTTTTCTTTTCTGTACAGAGGTGAAAAAGCAAATCAACAAAAAATTTTGTTTTTCAAACTGAATTGCCCATAACCAAGTATTTTGACCTTTTTTCCCCCCCTTTTGGAAGAAAAAAGGTTATTGTTTAGTCTGTAATACAAGGGTACAGACTATTAAAAGCTACATTTAAAATAATGTGTGGTCATTCTTGCATTTTATTCATAGTTATCAGTTTGGAGGTTCTGGCTTCCTAAATTTACATGTGTTAAATCTTCACTAGCAGTGCCTTTTCCTTTATAAAAGAAAAAAGAAAAGAAAGAAAGAAAAAGTGAAATTTACAAATGGAGTTGTAAAAAACAAATATTTCAGCCAATATTTTCATCAAATGAAAAATATTTTCTCTTAAAAATGAAAAAAGGAACACCTAAAAGTTAGTGATTACTTTTCACGAAGGGTAGGTCAGTGAGGAAAAACAATTCTAAGTTTATCCTCTTTGATCAATCTCTCAAGGAAGTTTCTTCCAAAAGATGGAATCAGGCCTTTTTGTATTTTTAAAAAAAAAAACAAACTTCGTATCATCTCAAGAACAGACATAATGCTTTTTCCATGGTTTGTACCAGAAGACAAGTCCAGCCTCTGACATCTCATTAAATGGAACAAATCCAGTTCCTATTATTTCTTTACAGAAAGCACTTTTGCCCTCAGATAAGAGTCCATCAATTTTATTCTCAGGAACATGCTATTCATGAAGAAACTTTAATGGAACATGGATGAAGCCAATCAAGAGAGGAATGACTGAGCTTTGTAATGTTTGGTATCCTGGATTAGTCTAGGATTATGAAACCTAAACCTGCCACTGTAAACAAGAAGCTGGCTCCAAGCCCTTCCTTCATCTATTGCACGCTCTATACACTTTCCAAATCTAGATGTCAGAAAAGCCACTTGTCTGTCTCTATTGTTCATGCTCACCTGTCCTAGGCCCAGCCCTGGAAAGGTTCCACAGTGATCTAAATTGTAAGCTGTCACCACCAGGGCATGCACGTGACCTAATGTGAGCGAAGCTTTAGTCTCAGGCTTAGTACTTGTGAGTGCTGTAGATTGGCCACATCTTCATGTGGACAGTTTTGTATGGCTGCTCAAGTATAGCCACCATTTTATCATTGTGTCCTCTCAACCCACTTGGATTTTAATTTTCTTTAAGGTTCTTCCACTTTCTGCCTACCTTTTCTCCCTTTCTCTATTTCTCACTTTGAGGACCTCTCTACTAATATTTTGGGGTGTGGAGAAGGGAGAAATTTTAGGGACATGGCAAGTTAAGAAAATACTTATGGGTCAACATGAGAAAAACTTAACTAATTGGTCCCTAAAGGTAAATTGGCAGCATGGATTTGGAGCAGACAAGATGCTTCTTGGCTATTTGGCAAAGTTGTTCTTCTTTTTGTATATATACATCATCGAATTTGATATGGAAATAGTGAGGTTCTAACCACAGTTGGACCTTGGTATTTTAAATAGTCCAAATTCACAGAAATATATTTCCATTTGCCCCTTGGGCTTAACTGACCTGTTTCCATGAATGAATTTAATGATAAAAGCTAATTATTTTCTAAGTGTTTTAATTTCTGCATTCACTTCAGATTGGCTTATAAAAAATTAAAATTACTGAGTAACTTATAAAAAATGCATCAGACTCATAATAAAATTGAATATTTATTTGAATTTCTCTTGGTAACAGTATTCAACATCTTAGCAAAACAAACCAAGTTGTGAAGTCTTTAAAAAAAAATCTATCCATTACAAAAAAGTTAAAATAAGCTGTTTTCTGTATTTCATGGCAAAAAGTGGGACATTGTCTATTTTAAAAAACTGCCATACACAGAGTAATGTTTTAAGAAATATATATTGTGGTTCACATGATATGTTTTGTAGAATGTATACACAATATCTGAATGCCAATCTGAATGGAAGAGAAAAATGCGTGATAAAACACCACACAGCAAATTCAATGTTCTTAAAATGTGGTTTGAAGGGGGAGCTTCCTAGTGAATTAACTTAAAAGATCACCCATGGGATTAAACACAAATTGAAATAAAACAATAACAGATGAGATTGAATACAGAAGACATTCCATGACACGAAGACCTTCTATGATACTCTCATTTAGCATCCCCTCAAATCTGGTTGGTTACACAGTAAAATTAACTTAGTAAAGTGCATCTTTTAAAGACTTGTCTAGTGAAATAGCATTTTCAAGTATAAAACACTTAACACAAGACGTGCAATAACAAAAGTTAAATCATTATAGTGTAAATTTTTAAAAACTACTTTTAAAACTTTTGATTCACTATAGAATAAAGATGTTAATGACAGTAGTGTTCACATTACTCTCCAACAGTATGAATTGTGTGCTTTTTGTTACTTGGCAAATCTTTTTTTTTTTTTTTTTTTTGGAGTCGAACAAAATTAATTCAGTCTAAGCAATACTTCTTCTGTCATTAATAATCCATTTTCTCTGGCAGTGCCACCATAGTTAGATTTTTGGAAGTTTTGGTGCACTAACAACAGGATTTGCCTCCTGTAGATATCTCCTTCCTGCACTCTTGTAATCGTAAGTGCAGCCGTGGGTTTCTGCGTATCGATGAGTTGCACAGAAATTGTTTCCACATCTAAAGCACAAAGAAAGTGAGTATGAATAATCACATTTCTAAGATGGGCTCATAAAAACAGAGCTAGAGCTCCTACTGAGTCAGATGGAACCTCTAGTTTTCTAGGAGCTGCTTTAAAGACATTGTTTTCTTCCCATTTAGGAAAACTATAGCCATAAAATAATCTTCCAACCACCAACCCCTCCACTGTGCTAATTCAGGAGTACTACGTTTTATAATAAAACACTCTTCAGGTGATAGAATGGGGGCCTAGTCCTCTAAAGAATATTAAAACCACACCATCATAAAACAATGTTCAAAATTTCCCTTGTAGCTTGTAAACTTAGAAGAAAGGTAAGTTATCTTGGGAATTTAATTGTGGATGAAAATCAAATTTAAAATCAGCCAGCACTGACATTTGAAATTTTAAAAATATATATGTGAGAGGTCTTTTCAAACATGACTCCGTATAAATTAAAAGCTCCTTAAAAGTAATGGCAAAAGTAATACTGAACCCAGAAAACAGATCTTGAAAAACATTTCACCACCTTGGCAGGGGTAAGAGGGAAACTCTGGACTCAGCACCTGTCTACTTTTGTCAGGAACAGCCATTGTATGGAACCCTTCTGCTTAACTGGTTCTTTGTTATAAGGGAAGGAAGAAGCCTCTCTTCCACCTCAAGTAATGACTAGGATGTAGGTAAGAACAAAAGGTATCATCAATATGACTTAAAAAAAAAAGAAAATTACATATATTAAAATTGTGTTAAGCAACCTCAGTTACATAGTCTGAGTGAGCCCAAGGGAAGCGGTTCTCATTGGATTAATTAGTACTTACATGAATTAAAAAACAATAGCTATCATGAAAAGCAAAAACATATTAAAATTCAATGCAAATGAAGAATTAAAATGCACTTATTTTTCACTCTTAGCCTTTCACCTCTGATCTCTTCAACAGGAAGGTTCATTTTTCAAAAAAGGAAATATATTGCAATCCAAAGTTTTAAAAAGATAAAAATTTGCATCATAAAAGTACATTTGAAAATTTTAAAAAATTGTGAATATATGCTTCCCAGGTTCATCAATGTAATTATCCTTATTTTCACAAACTGATTATCAACTCTCTAAGTTTCTTTTCTAATAACAGCATATCTAATTACACCAAACCTCTTCCCTTACTGAGATTTGGACAAAAAAATAATCATCTATATTCTTCTGTTAATGCATCTAAGAGTTTCCAGGACCCCAGTTTGTTTTCAAGGACTTACATATTCTTTTCTGGCTATTATTTCAGGCCAATCATGAAGGTAGAAAACTGTTTGATTAAAGTCAATTAATTTAACATCATCTAACAATGGAAATGTAAATAATTACACTTGAGCTTTTGGGGAGTAGGGTTTGAGGGATGGAGTTGGGGCAGCAGAAATCCTCATCTTGGATGGCTCTACACAAAGTATTTCAATTTTTCCAACTAGGCAACCTGCCTGCATTCATAGCTGGTGGCTAGTCCCGTTTTCTTGCCACAAAGAAAGCAATGCTTGGATGTTTTCTTTTTGGTCTGAACAGGGGCTTTCACAGGGGGAAGATGATGGGTATTTTCACCTGTTTTGAGACAAGATATTTCGATTAGCTTAGCATAAAACAAAATTATATAAGATCCCACTCAGCACAACATATTTCCTGAAAATTCACCTAGCAGTGTCAAAGTTATGGTCATCCTAGTACAATGTGAAAAATAATAGCGATCTGAATTATTTAGCTTAGTCCAAAATGTTTTGAATGAACTTACACATGATTTAAATATAGGATTTACTCTATATTTTTAAAAAGATTCCCTTAATTTAGAACTATTTTTTTTGATAAACTAATAATCTTTGATTATACATTTCCAGTAATTTTCAGCTGATATGAAACATCAGCTTGAGGAACAACAATTCAGTTCTACTCAATTCACATTAAGCTTCTCTGAGAGATACACTACACTAGATTAGTAAATACAAAAACAAAAAACAAAAACAGAAACACCTGTCTTTAAGAAGACTGAGGAGCTAGGACAGGTGAATAATAAAGCAAAAATACAACAAAAGATAGGGTGTGATGGGGCAGCATTGAGTGTGTAGATACCCTGCATGAGGAAAATCTGAAGAGAAGGAAACATTTTTGGGAAAAAGAAATGTATAAGTTCTGTGTTGTGACTGTCTGGGAGCTGCATTAGAGAGATCTTTATGGAAGAGATATTGCTTGAAGAAAACCTTAAAGACTAAGGCCAGTCAAAATTAAACTGCTAAGACTCTAGGTGGGGATGGAAAATAAACCTGAGAGGAGTAGTAGAGGGCCTTAAAAAGGGCTGATATTCTCTTATAAGGTAACTTCTGAAGGATTTTTAGCAGCTAAGGAGCATGGCCAGACCATGCCTTAGGGAGATTTAGAATGGGAAAGGTAAGAAGCTAGAGCCAGAAAGACCAGGTAAGAAGCAGTTGTAAGAGTCCAGATAAGAAAAGCATAATAAGTGAGTGAATAAAAGCAGTTCTCAAGGGCTTTCCTGGGAATTGGAAGAGAAGTCTCAAAGAACCTCAAGTCCTCCACATGGGGGCAGACAACACGGCGTGATGGAGTCTGAATGAGGGTGGCGAGAGAGAAAGTTTGGAAAGAGAAGTGACCAGACTTAGCCACTGATTAGTTATGGGGGGATGGGAGAAGAAAAAGTCAAAGATGATGAAACCTCGTGAGCTAACTTGGGAGGGGCTGAGAGGTCTCAGAGATGGCCAACAGGCATTTGGAAAGGTGGGGCCCGGGTAAAGTCCGGATGAGGGAGGTGTTGATTCCATAAACGGAAATTGAGTTTAGAAGCATATATGAGAACCCAAAGGGGAAGGTGTAGGAAAAGACATAGGGGCTAGGACAGTATTGGGGGCTCCTGGCAACTTAAGTAACTAGAATTGGATGCAACAGAGAAGGAATGGTTAACCCCTGTGTGAGGGGTCCCCGAGAGCGGCATCTCAGGAGCCAAGAAAGAAGAGATAGCAACCAGGAAGAGGGATTGGTCAGTGGTGGCCAACAGGGGAGAATGAAGCCTGAGAAAAAGACCTGTGGATTGAAATAATTTTATATTTCAATGTAGACTGAAAAATCACTGCATATACTAAAAATCTTGTATAAAGCAAAATATTAAAGAAACCAACTATGTCTTAAAAGAAAATGATACTGACTACTGATAATTTCTGTGCTTCCTCCCACCAATGTTTTAGAAACACCCATCTCTGGGGGTCCTTGGATTTGATGGCAAAGCCTAACAAGAGAGATCTCCCCTGGATGACCAAAGACCTCTTTACAGAACTGCCTCCCCATCCTCACTGCATGACTTCCTCTGGACAAGCTGGCAAGTCCCTTAACCTTCCTTGACTTCAGATGCGTATCTGAAAGATGGAGGGATCTTCTTTGCTTTTCTCATATAATTACTAGGAAGACTCAGAGTATATAGGAAAGATCATAAAATGATAAAGAATCATCATACAAGTATAAAAGAGTCACCACCATTCTGGCTCCGCATTTTATAAACTGTATTTGTACAAAATACCAAATGACATCTTTCCAGAAAGGAAGGCTTATTCATCCAAAGCAGCTGAACAGGGTTCACTTCAGCATTATAAAGTCTTTTGAATTGCATCTTATTTAGTGCTTCCCAAAACTTTTATTTCCATAAATCAAAAAAGTGATTTTGGCCTAGCATGGAGCATTCTAGGAGTAAGGATGAGATTGAGATAGTAGTGCTTCCCCACTTAGTCATCCATGCATCATTCCTTTACTTAACAAATATTTACTGAGTGCCTATTTTCTGGCAAACTCTTCTCTAGCATATTTACCAGGCCTTCCACATCTTGGTCAAGGTGCAGATCACCATAATATATCCTGAACCTCTTCAGGCAGGTGACTATCCCAAAATACCAAAGAATTTCAGTGCAAGGGCTGGGAAAATGTAGCAAAACAAGTATATCTTGAATATTTATTATGAGCTCAGAGCTATGCTGAACACCCTAGATGAAAAAATACTAGTACTAGGGTCCTGGCAATTGAGATGAGGGGACAAAGAATGCATCAGATCCTAAACTGAAGTAGATAAAAAAGAAATATATATTTTCAAAATTCCTTTTTAGAATATTAATTATATGTGAGTCTTTTAAAATAAAATCGAAACTTATCTATTCATCAATGCTGATTTAACAAAATCTATACTTGAGAAAACTAGGTTAGTTGATTATTCTGGAGTTTTGATATGTACTCAAAAGCTTTATTTTTTTTCAAATATTCTTTAACTTGGTCCTCTTTCCAAATTAGTCCATATTAACATTTTACCATTCCATCTTGCTTTTACAATTCTACACTTAATTTATAATACTTAAAATCTCCTATTTAACCACCAATTACAGTTAAAGTCAGTGACAAACCTATCCTCAACTTTGAATAAAAATCCCCCCCTGCTCCTTCCCCAACATTATTTACCCTTGAGGGCTGCTGAAGTTGGCAAGATCTATGCCAAAAGCTTAGAAGTACAGTAAGTGGCACAAATGACCTGGTTTTTCAGTGAAAAGCAGAATACCTGTCACTGAAATTTAATTTACTTGCAGTCTTCTAAAGAGTCACAAGATGGAGCTTATTTCTAATTAACAAAGATGTTAATATGGTCAGGCTATGTTGAATTAGGTAGATGTTCAGGTTGGAAGAGTCTTAAGGAAGATCATTACATCTAGTCTTACTTCAGTCTCATGAGCTAAAAAGGACCTTAAAGACTAGTTAGTGTCATCTCCACCTGAGACACAAATCTTTTCTACAATTTCTCTTTCAAGATTGAGCAAATATCTCATCAATCTTAAAAAAATATATATATTCTGTAGTTTAAATAATACACTAGACTAGTCCACAAATAGAATCAAGTGAAGTAACTTTAAGTACCAGGAAGGAAGTGAAAAAAAAAAAAGTTAAATTTTGCTTTCTCAAGGAAAAGTATACTATTTTTACAGAGAAATAGATTTGATTAGTTGGTTCTGAATTCATTGAAGGTAGAAAAAGATGAATGAAGCAGGTAGAAAAAGATGAAGCAGGTGGAGAAATTTTCATTTGTTTAGTAATGCATTCATTTTTTAGGTGAGCCATGTGATACCGGTAAATATATTCAAGGTTTCTTTTATGGGAGCCTGCATACACAACACCAATACATCCTCAGAAAGAGGCAGAAGGTGATGAGTTCTCCCTTATCTGAGGTCTTTACATAAAGGTTACATGACTGACCGTGTGTCCAGTTATGAGACAGAAATAATTCTTTTTTAGGTATAGAAATTGGTTAATTTGGACCAGATAGCTTCCCAAATCTGTTCTAATTCTGAGATTCTTTTCCTCTTATAATTTAAGTCAGAGTCCTGATTTATACCTGCATGGTAGAAATTATAAACTTGCTTAAATTACTCCAGTTTCAGCATTACTGGAAAGTTATTTAGGAGGTAGACACAAGTTCTTGAAAAAAAACAATTTTTATTAGTTACTACCGAGACTCTTTAAGTGTATCTAAATTTAAAATGCTAAAGCTATTCTGAAAACACACATGAACTAGGAAATTGGATTTGTTTACAAAAAACCTTTTGTCATTTCAATCAGCCCCAGAATGGCATTTAGAGGCATCTCTAGATCTTTTTGCAAAGGTTCACTCACTGCTCCAATTTAGGCAGCTTACAGGGCTGCCCCTAGTCAGCCATGATCCTAACACAGGGTGGAGAAAACAATGGATTGTAGTAGTCAACCACTATGTTCTTGAGTCTACCTTTTTCACCAAGTAGAAGCTTCACTGTCTGTCAAGGTTAGCTCAATCTTCCTCTTCGCCTTTTCCCAATGTCTCTAATTGGCTCTGCTGTGCTGCTCTCATATCTTAGACCGTCACTAGAGAAATGTTTTACTTTGAAAATCACAGGATTCAGAAGTGCAGAAAGGCAAGCTGTTCCTACACCTCCAAGCTCACAGAACTGCTGTCTCATCTTTTCATTCCTAGCTCTCTTTTCTGCTTTAGAGATATCTCACCACTCAGCCATAATCTTTATCACTTCTGAGCAGCATTATGGGCCTAGAAAGAGGGCACTGGAATTGGAGACCTAGGTTCACATCTTGCCTTTACCTACTAGCTGTGTGTCACTGAGGCAAGCCCTACAAAGTCTTTAGATCTCAGTTTTCTTGGAGGTAGCTGGACTAAATGATGTCCAATGTTCCTTCCAGTGGTAAAACTATGATCCCATAAATCAGGGTCAGAATTGCTATTAAGGATATTCACCACTCCCATCCTTCTTTTGTGATTTCCCTAATTCCCAACAGCTCCTGTTGCCTCTAGACTTTTAAAAGTCCTTTCCAATCTTATATCATTCTTCTTTCTCACAGATGATCTTCCATCTCCTAGCTTGGACCTCTGTGCTCCCCATCCCCTCCTTCACCTTGATTCTGCAGGATCCCTTGCTGACTTCCAAATTCTGCTTAAGTTGAAGCTTCTACAATCAGGCCGCCTTGCCCAATCTCAACAAAGATACAATACCATGCAATACCATTCTATAGACTAATTAAAGTACATACAGGTTGTCTCCCTTGACAAGAGTTTCAGGTTCAAAGACCATCTGAGTTTCACAAGGACACATCTGAATGTCCTCGTTCTACTCTCCCATGCCTACCAGGTTCTGATAAACAATTAAGTACTTATTAATTGCTCACTGATTGGTTTTCTGAGCTTTTCATTAATTTTTTTTGAATTTAATTACTTCTCAGCTCTCTGTAAAAACTGGTATTCAAGAGCTACTGATGATCAGAGTATGCTGGATGGAAACTTTTAGGATGTTAGATTTTCTCATCTGAATTCAGAGGGGGCTCAAGAATGCTTCTTTGTTGCCAAAGAAGTTTGGGGGGTGTTTTCACTTTAGCTATTTCCAGATTCCAGATTCTTCAAAAATCTGAGGGTTCAGGAAGGCTGCTATCTAGAGTCAAGGCTTTAATATAATATAGCAAATCAAAATTCTTTGTAGAAAATGAACATTCAATAATACCAAATTATCTTGCCCTTAAACACCTCTATTTTCCTGAAATCAGTGAGACAAGATTCTCTGAAGTTATGTAACTTTATGAGAAAATCTGATTCAATCTACAGAAATCAAGTTTACACATTACAGTTCAGGGTACTCTCTATTGTTTTACATGTTCACATATTCATGTAAAGTGGTTCTGGTCTAGATATATAAATTCACTGGTTTAGGGAAATCCCAATGTGGAAACTCCCCCTACTAAACAAGATCATCATCTTCTCTACAGATGATGATCTTAAGAGAGCTGCCTGGGGCACTGAGAGGTAGACTGTCTGGTTCTAGGCCTTGAGTTCAAATGTGTCACAGGCAGGATCTGGAACCAGGTCTCCCTGACCAAAGACCATTCTCCTATTGCTTTCTTGATAAATATACACTATCATATGTGGTATAGAAAATGGGGTGCACTTATGTAAGGAAAGGAAAAAGTAAGTATCTATAACAACTTACATATGAATCCTTGATAGCTACGGATTTTTAGGACTTAGAATCAATCGATTTATATTTTTCCAGATGGACATTTCCATTTTGGGGACAAAGGCATGATCATTGTTTTTTTCTTTTGACTCCTTGCTCTCTTAGCACAGCACCTGGCACAGAGAGGGAAGGAGAGAAGGAAGAAGGGGGAAAAGGGAGGGTGGGAAAAGGGAGGGAGGAGGAGGGAAGCAGAGGAAGGGAAGCACAGAGGGAAGAAAGAAAGGAGGGAAGAAAGAAGGAAAGGAAGCATTTATTAAGTGTGTACTATGTGCCAGGCACTGTGCTAAGCACTTAAAAATATTTTATCATTTGATCCTCACAACCATCCTAGCAGATAAGCACTATTCTTATCCCCATTTGACTGTTGTGAAAACTGAGTTAGAGAGAGATTAAGTGATTTGTTCAGGATCACAGCTGTAAGTCAGAGGCTGGTTTTGAACTCAGATGCTTTCTGACTTGAGACAAAGACTGGTGTCAAACTCAAATAGAAATGGGGATGGGGATGGAAAGGAGAATAAACCTAGATCTGAATCCCCATGGGCCCCATACTGACTTAGAAAATCTCATGTTAATATTACTTTTGTTCTATTTTTCTGTATTTTGCTAATATTTCCCAAACAGACATTTATCTGGCTCAGATACATGCAGCCCTATCCATGTTTGACATGCCTGCTTTAGGAGGTTACCTTTTCATCAGAAGAAAAGTGTTAGAAATGGAAAGAATTCTAACTGGCTCTTTTATCAACTAGCTACAAATCTAGCTAATTTTGGGATTAGACTAGATGATAATTAAGGTTTTAGGCTAAGATTCTAGAATTTTGTGAGTTATATTCTAAGTTTTAAGGCACAGACTAAGAAAAAGCAAGAATTATTTCAATTAACTAATAAAAAGGGTAAATAAAACTCAACTTTAAAAAACATAGAACTGCCAACTATGCAAGGTGTTTGTTACAAAAGTCTTTGTTCAGTTTTAAACTATAATAATTTTGGAAATATAAATATTACAAACTTACAAAAATATTAAGAAGAGTTAAAATTTTAAAATAATGTCTTATTTTAAATTTCAACATAACTACTATCTTGTGGTTTTATAGATTGGTCCAGATTTTCAAACTTGTAACAACTTTCAGCAGCTGCTTCTCAGTGATTGAGATCTCAGTTTTAAAAAGATCATTCAAAAAATATTTTGATGTGTATGTGGCAATTTGGATGTGACCCCACAAAAACAAGTCTAATGGAACTAGATGAGGTGCCCAAGCACAACTCCTAATGAGAACATGTCATCCAGAAACCACTGATTGTGCATTGTATAATGAATAGGGGGCTCTATCCAACTTGTTAAAAAATTCACCAATTTAAGTAAGTACAGAAGAACCTGAGGTTTCCAATGACTGTTGGGTATGCATGTAGCACTCACACTTCTGAAATTATTAAAGCTTAAAATTACACCACGACTCTTGGCACACCCAGGATTTGGTAGCAAGGCATAAAACCACAAAATGCATCTGGAATGGGGACCTTCAGACTTGGAAGTGACTTTACAAATAAACTAAGCCCCAGAAGGTGAAGTGACTTGACCAGATCACAGATTTGGTAATTCCGAAGGCAGGATTCCTGGTCCAGTTTGGATACCCTAATATGGTGCTCTTTTCACTAGACCAAAATCAAAGAACTCTATGTCAAAGAATAGGTTTCAGGAGAAGAACTTTGCTATGATAAAAGAATGCAAGAAGGTGACACAAAGGTAAAAAGCAAAGTGAGACACAAGGATGAGGAAGTGGGCAAAGGGAGGACTAAATGAATGTGGAAGCTCAGCTTAAGATCTGGCCAAATTCTAAGGCTGGAGCAGTGAGTTTTTAGGTTATGGCGGAAGCCAGATGGGATTGCTCCCCCTCTCCTTTGAAGCACCTGCCCTACAAACTAGAGCCTTAGATTTGCAGAGGAGCATAGGGAGGGAGGTCAAGTGACCTCGCCTGGCATCCATCCTGTGTTTCAGAGACAGGACTTGGCCCAGACCTTCTCAGTTCCCAGGTCTGCTTGTTATTTCCCATGCTACCCCTTAACAGATGTAAACAAGGTTACTAATACGGAAAACAAATGAACATAGTCTAGTTTCTGGTGTTTAAAGTTAGAATTTGTAGGCTTTTAAGCAGATTAACAAAAATTACTACTGTGTCTGACCCAAAAGACAAAGAAATATCCAAAACAGAAATATCATTAACCATGGGAAAAATATAACCCACAAAAGGTTTGAGAAGTATGACCATTCTAACACTAAAAATGAATGGCCTAAAGCCCTTCTAAAAATTGTAAAATGAATTTTTAAAATCCAATATAACAATATACTGTTTACAAGAAAAGGCAAAGTCTGTGTGAGAAAAGGCAAAGATATGAAAAAGGGGTGAAGTCAAGATCTGTCAGGGAAATGCAAGTGCAAGGACCAAGCTTCAAAGACTTCTTCATGAGGTAATATTTAAACCAAGAAAAGCACTAAGGGTAAAAAAGGAAAAAAGATATCAAAGTACCAATTCTTCCTTTCCTTCCCCTTTCTAATCTTTACCACCAGGAGAATCAGAATCTTTTGTAAACAACAAGTTTTTGTTACATAGATAACTTTAAATACAGAAAAAAAATGGTATATAAAATTTATTTCATGAGGCAATAGTGTTCATCTTAAAACTTGATAAAAACTACACTGAAAAGATTATAAATTAATTTCACTCATAAAAAATGTTAAATGTAGTTTTTTCATGAAGAATATAAGAAATAAATTAAAAGTATTACTCATCACAACCAAGGATGGCTTTCCCCCCAGGAATAACAGATGGCATTGAGTAAGAGGATATGATTAATATAATGTAGGAAAAAAAGAAAGAAAAAAAATCACCTTACATTATAAGCTGCAGAAAAAAGTACTTAACAAAGTTGAAAATTCATCAATGATTAAATCCCTAAACATAGTAAGATCATCTTCTAACATGACAAAAGTCTTTACTTGAAACTCAGAACAAACATTATTCTCAATTGGGGAACACCTTCCTATCATTTCTCTTAAAAACAGAATGAAGCAAAAACAGCCTGCTGATATTTCCATTCAACACATTACTAGAAATATCGCCAACTGAAATAATGTATGAAAAAGAAATAAGAGACTACATAATTATGTACTTATGAAATCAACAAAACATCTATTACAAATATGCACACAAAATTCCATCATATTCTTGTATACCAGTAAAAAATAATGGAAAAATAATGAAATCCATTAAAAATAATAACCAATAAAACATGTTTCAGGAGCAGAAAATTTCGCTGATATTCAATACAAAGTCAACTTAATATGCCACAAAGGAGAACACAGTCTACTAAATAATTTCTGAAGCAAAGGAAAATTTTATGTAATTCAAGAAACATGTAATTATTATTTTGTTTAAGGCATTATGATAAATGCTGGGAATAAGAATACAAAAAAATTATTGTCCTACTTCTTCCAGAACTTAACACAGCAAATGGCCCTCAAATGATGAAACTGAATCCCAAAACATCGTACTAGTTCTATGCCAAAGAAATCAAATAAAGAAGAAAAAGACCTACATATACAAAAATATTTATGGCAGTTCTTTTCATAATAGCTAACTGGAAACTAAAGGAGTGTCCTCCTACTGGAAATTGGCTAAACAAATTTTAGTATGTGAATGTAAGGTGGTAAGAAATTGTGAAATTGACAAGCTTTTGGAAAAAACTGGGAAAACATCTATGAATTGATTTGCAATGAGCAGAACTGGGGGGGAAATCACAGCATTACAAAGAAAAAACAGCTTTGAAAGATTTTAGAACTTTGAGCACAATGATAAATCATGAAGCCAGAATACTGTAAATGAAGCATGACACTCACCTGCTGCCAGGAGGTATGATAAAATTAGAATGAGGGAGAGAAAGACAGAAAGACAGAGATGAAGGGAGAGAGAGACAAAGAGAGGGAGGAAGGAAAGGAGGGAGAGAGAGACAAAGAGAGAGAGAGAGAGAGAGAGAGAGAGAGAGAGAGAGAGAGAGAGAGAGAGAGAGAGAGAGAGAGAGAGAAAGAGATGCATTTTCAAGCATGACCAAAATGAGAATTAATATTTGTGATTAATGTTTTCTTTGAGTATGCACATACATATATGTGTGTGATGTGTGTTTTCTTAACTAGAGGGGCAAGAACATAATATTATACAACATGTAAAAATAAATTAATAAAGGAAATATGTTTAAAATGATTATACATGTATAACATATGTCAGATTACTTGCTGTCTTGGGGAGGAGAGAGGTAAGGAAGAAAAAAAAATTGGACCTCAAAATCTTACAAAAATGAATGTTGAAAACTATTTTTCCATGTTAACTGGAAAAATAAAATACTATTGAATTTAGGGAAAAAAAACTTATGGAAATAAAAAACAAATTTCTTTTTAAGAAAGAAAAATCTTTGTTCATAATCAATATGTGTTTAACATGTTGCATATATTGACACACAGAATTATGCTAAGTGCTGGGGATACAAATAAAAAGCAGAAACAGTCACTACCCTTTCCCCAGGATTGAACTGAGACCTGCTCTCTATGTACCAGGGCAAAAGAAGTCCCAGATCTAGTACAGAGGGGCCTGCGCTGTGCAGGGAGCAGGAATAAGAGCAATCAGCAATCACAGTTGGGTCACAGATCCAGTGCAGATCGAAAAGTTACCTGCTCCCAAGGATTTAGGTCAGTTGCTGGGACTTAAGCCTGGAGTGGTAGTACAGGGCAAAGAATGGTCAGGATCTAAGAGTAGATACTAGACAAAGAGCAGGAATAGAATGGAGCTGCTAGATCTGTGGGATTCTAAACCTTAAGAGTGAAGCAGGGTTTCAGCCATAATCCCCAATCCAGTGAGAAGCCTGCAAGCAAATGACCAGACAAGAAAGTAATGGGCAGAATATGCTGAGAATGACTGGGTCCATAGTAGTCTACTGCTGCTCCAGCCAGACAAACCATCAAGTGTTACCCAGAGCCAACCCTATTCAGGAGCTTGCAGAGCTCAGCTTAGGAAGACAGTGATCAGACTTTGTCCTTTATCAGATGGCTATGGATGCACTGAAAGCTTGCTTGAGAACACAGTTCAATATTCAGGGAAAACAGCAATAGGACTCAAAGGAATATAAGGCAGGATGGACAAGCACAATCCAACCACTCTTTCCACAAAGGCTTGAACATGGCCTTAACACAAAGCCAAAGGCCAGAGATTATTGTGGGAAGAAGGCATAAAGAAAGAATTCCTCCATAAAGAGCCACAACGGTGACAGGAATGATTCTAAAATATCAACAAGTAAAGTCTCAAAGTAAAACACAGATTAGGCATAAGTTCAACCAAGATTCCTGGCATTAAAAAAACAACAACAACAAGAGTTTAAAAATGATTTTGAAAATGAAACGAGAAAAGAATTGGAAAATAAATGAGATCAATGAAGGAAAGATAAAAAATAAGATTAATAACTCTAGGACACAGCATGAAATGTTAAAGTCAGAGAGCCAAAAAAACAAAAGAAAATGTTAATTATCATATTAAAGCAACTGAATTATCATATTAAATTATCATATTAAAAGCAACTGAATTTAAGAAATTTTAAGAATTTTAGAAAAATTTAAGAAATTTAAGAAAAGAATTTAAGAATCATGGGACTCATGAGCAAAAAAAGAGCTCCATAGCTGTCTTGATAATTTAAATAAACATTCATTTCTCAATTAAGTCAATAAGCATTTATTAAATGCAAGCTAAAGACAGCCCCTCCTTCTCAAAGAGCTCACAGTCTAATGGAGGAAAAACATATAAACAACTACATACAAATTAATACATAATATAAATTGGAGATAATTAAGAGAAAGAAGGCACTGGCATTATGGAGGGATGAGAAAGGCTTCCAATAGAGAAGCCATAGGTGAAGATGAGGAAGGAGAGAATTCTGGGCATGGAAGACATTTAGTCAAGTGAAAATTCATGGAATTCATGATGGGAGAACCAAGGAGTATGAGTCACTGGGCAGAACAAAGTGTAAAAAAGACTATAAAGGCAGGAGCAGGCCAGTTTATGGAAGATTCCTAACGCCAAACAGGATTTAATAGTTTGATCCTGGAAGTGACAGGAAGGCACTGGAATTTATTGAACAGGGAAGTGACAGGTACAGGCTACTGCAGTAGACCAGGCATGAGGCAAGAAGGGCCGATCCAGACTGGTGGCAGAGGAAAGGAAAAAGCAATTTGAAATCATAAAATCAATAAGACTTACTAACCAATTGATATGAGGATGAAAAATGATGATATTTAGGCCAAAGGATGACTAGGGAGGATGGGAATAGAGCCACAAGCAAAGGGGGACAAAGAACAGGGGCAGGGGCTCAGGACTGCAGGAATGGGAGGGGGCGACCAGGAACAAGTCTGTTACTCATTGACAAAGGAGTTCAGGTGGGTTATTAAGGTTCGAAGGGGTTTGGCCTTAGCCTAGAGTCCTCCCAGGCCGTCAGGCAGGTTAATTCAGGGGATTCTCTCCTCTCCCTGCAAGTCGATCAGGCTAACCTGGGCCAGGAGACCAACAAAAGGAGCAGGACAATGTCTCTCTGTCCATATATGCAGGGAGCATGACAGAATGGTGTCATTCTCTACCCCCAGCAAGGGAACTTCGCAAGCATCCAGGTGCAAGGTACCAGGATTCCCCTCTCCTCCCACCAAACAACAACAAAATCTAGTCCCAGTTCTCAAAGAATTTAGATGCTACTGTATTAAGAGCGTGGTAATGAGAGAGAAGCAGTAATGATTCAGGTGGAGCTCGAGAAGTGAGGGCAAAGTTGGGAATAACTACTTTTGGAACAATGACAAGGAGATTGGGACTACAAATTTAGATCTGAAAGGATCTCAGAGGCCATTTAATCCAATCTCCTCATTTTATAAATGAAGAAATTTAGGCTTAGGAAAGTTAAGGAACATATCCAGGTCACAAAATTGATATCAGAGGCTGGGTATGACCCAAATTCTTTGATTTCAGAGCTGGAGGGTGGAGGAGGAGGAGTAAGAGAGGAGGTCAGGAGAGAATAAGAACTGGTAATAAATGATAAAGCTTTATAATTCCACTTATAATAAACTAATTCCCTAACTTTAAATGTTTCTAAAATAAACAATACAAATATATTACCTTAAATAATAAATTACTTTGATGGAAACAAGCATTTATCAAATATCTTTTAAAAGAAAATAAAACAGTTTCGTTTAATCCATCTTTATATAAAAACCTTAGCATAATCTGAATTAGATACTAATAGGATGATTTTGATAAAGACAACAATATTGAACAACATATAACTATTCTAACTTATCTACTTTACATTTAGAAAGTGTTATTTTAATACTGGTGGGAGATATGTAAAACATCTAAAATACTAAAAATCTTACTTACAAATGCTACGTGTATAAACTAAGGCCTAGTTATCTTCAGTTATGAATGAAAGAACTGTTCATATTCATGCCTTTCTCAAAAACCTTAACTAGTTCTTTGTTGCTTAAAATGTTTGAACTCCTTTGTGGGGGCCTTCCACTCACCTTTTAGTCTTATTTTAAATGTTCTTCTCTTTATATATGATATATCCTTCAAAGGAAATTTTTGTTTTCTAAACATACACCTGCGTTTTTCTGTCTATTCTTTAGGTTTAAAATGTCTTCCCCTTCCCTCTCACCCATGTTGATTTCTATTTTTAAAAATACCTCAAATGTCACCTTCTTCCATGAAGTTTTTCTTGAAAATCTGTTGCTAACAACCCTCCTTTTTTATGTTGTACTCTGCTTCAAACTAAATAAGGTCAGGAAATTTCTGTGACTCTTAAGTTGTGTATACTGATGTCTTAACCCTTCACCAGATTGTAAGCTCTGAAGGAAAAGACTGTGACTTAACTCTGTAATTGCCCCAAATATAGATCCAGTGTTATAAATAAAGGAAACTCTTAAGAAAATTTCTTGAATTATTCTTCATTGGGGTATAAAACAATTGTCCTAAAGTTTCTCGATCTATTTTACCAGTTAAGTAATCAATCTTAAAATAGTAGACATTTCAGCAGTTAATAAAGACACATTTAATACCTGAGTCTTTGTAGCTACTTAGTTTCTATTCCATGTAACTTTGTATTTTTTTCTGACCCCAAAAGGTTAGGTTATTTATGAAAGTGCTTCATGACTCTTAAGTTTCTAAAATAGATTCTTCTTTAACTTGCAACACTGACATGTAACAAAAAAGATGATCACAACAACAGTAACTCAGTGTGGCCTATCACAGTCACTCGCTCCCTCTGTGACCACTTAGCAGTACTCCCTAAAGTCCCCAAGTAGGCAGGAAGCATCTTCTAAATATTACTATTGCCACAATCCCCACCACATCAGCACCTCCACTCTGCTGTGGAATTTGCTGTTACTGCATTGTCCTTAACAACTTAAACAACTTCCTGTTATACTTCTGTGTCGGACTAGGGAGATTGTGTGATATTGTGTGTGTGTTTGTGTGTGTGTGTGTGTGTGCATGTGTGCGCATGTACGTGTACATTTTTTGAAGAGAAGGGGATAGGTCTCCTGTATTCTATGGCATCCTAATTTGCTAGACTTGAGTTTAGGAACACTCATAATATTCCTTTCAATTATCTTTTAAAATAGATTAAAAACACCTTGAAGACAGGGACTTGTTTATTTTGCATTGTGCATATACTCCCCCCTACCCATTCTTGAGATTGTGGGTAGGTGAATAATACAAACAAATATAAAATTCTAGCCTTCCATATTCTGGGATGTTTTCTTCCTACTTGGCTCATTCAATTATATGACAGAGTTATACCCTTATAATTTCCTCTAAATTCTCTTTTAAGTTGCTTACCTACTCTTTTCCCTGCTGATGTATTATTTCCATTCAATCCAAGCCCATGGGTAGACTACAATTAAAGAACAAAACAACATCTACAAAAGTGAATCAATGGTAAGAGGAAAGAACATTAAGTACCAATATTTTATGTGAATATTTAATTTTTACAATACTGTCAGGTTTTTAAAAATAAAACAATACGTATGAACGTTAAATGCAGCCAAACTATCCATAAGGTTCCAAAAGTATTTAATTTAAATTAATCCAGAATAAAACTATCAATGCACTTATGTTTTATATTGTTTTTTAAAACACTTAAGTAGATAATATATTGAAATGTGATGACCTAAAAGGAAATTCCTGATATGGAATAAAGGTAAATGAATTTTTTTTACATTGAATCATATCATGATAAATTTGATAGGCAATATGAAATGTAGAAACTTCATAAAGAAACAATACTTAACACGATTTAACTGGAAATTTTAACCATAAACCTCCTTGTTCAGTTAAAACGTTAACATATTTCCCAACTCTTTATACAAATTAAGATGAGAGGGAAAACACTTCAAAGATCAATACTTACTAGAAAAAAGTCAGCAGGTTCAAGTTGGGGAGAGCTCTTCCTAAAGCTTTCTTCCTGAAAATGCTGGAGATTTGTAGATAGTGCAATGCCAGAAGTCCGAAGCCTGCTGGCCCCACATGAGCTCTGTAAACTATCTCTGCTCGCACTTCGTGCCAGCGAAGCAAGAAAACCTATGTTGTTTACAGAACCAACAGGCTCTTTGGATGCCTTGTTAGCCATTTCTGTAATGTCCCTAGCCTCGCCTTTGGAAATGATATCAGATCTTTTACCAGGTGAGTCGACTTTAACACCACGAAATCTAGTAGTCCTAGGAAAGGAAGGATCAGCTATATTTCGGACATCCAATGATCGAAACACATTTTGTGAGGCAGGGGACCTGAGGTTACCAGTCTCAAAGCATTTGGCCTGTCTTTGTGGTTTCCCTAGAGAACTGTGGTGTGTTAATGGGGCAGAATACCGAAGAGGTGACAAGAGTCTGTTCTTCTGAGGGCTTAATTCACGAGGGTTCAGAACCGAAGTTTCCATGGTCTCTGAATTCAGCATTCTTGCACCAGGCTTATGATGCTGCTCTGGAGTTCTAATCTCTTTATCCCTATCGGTCAGTACAAAGTCTTGGTTTACCTTCTCTGTGTTGTCCAGATCACTATATTGTTCCACCACATTTCCTTCTGCTAACAAAGCAAATGCATCCATTTCAGGTAAAAGAGATTCTTCAGTGGCACATAATTCCACATTTGGAAATATGACCGTGTTGTCTTCTGTTTTAGATACTAAATTTTCTGAAAACATTTCTGTTTGGGTGGACAGAGATGACACAAGAGGGAGGACAGCATCTGGTATGGGTGGTTTAGTGTTTTCTAATTCAACATGTGATATTTTAGCTGGTAGTTTAATGCTACTGATCGATTGGGAGAGTGTGGTGTTCTCCCAGTTATCATCTTCCTTAAGGAAATCAGTAGAGATAGATGGTATAGGTCTACCAGCAGTGGCCAAAGTAGCCAAGGCTGAAAGTGTATTCTGGGAAGGCTCAGTAGGATATGAATTCCCAGGTGGAGGCAGGCAAGACTGTCCAATGTGGGGGAGGACTCTCAACAATCTGTGACGAGCAGCTGCCATGGAACCACTGGAAGGCCGAGGAGCCATAGGTGGGCGAGGTTTTACCTTGACAGTTTTCTTAGGCTAAAAAGAAAGATTCAAAATATATTATCTGTATTTGCATAGTTATCATTGCTATCCAATTAGCAAGAACAATTCAAGAAGAAAGAAGTGACTTACCAGCTGGTATTAGCTGAAACCTCAAATTAATCTTTAAAAATATTAATAGCCTAACTGATTGCAATTTGGATTATGTCACAAAAACAATCGAATCTCCTACTTTAAAAATTTGTGGAGAAAAACTATTTTTCTCATTAAAGCATTTTGAAGCTGTTTTGATTGACAGGAAGTAGTTGGACTGGGTCAGAGAGTCATCTTACCTATTTTAAGTACCTAAAAACCATCCTTGTATTGACCGTAGATGAGTTAATGTGACCTCTAAGACGGCAATTCACCATATATTCTTCTGAGTCACATGGAGAAGCATAAAGGTCTTGTCTCTTTCTCCTAAAAATGTGGTTCCATTAAATGATAATAGTCTTCCTAGAGGAAGATTTACTGTAGCCATTTTAAGTAACTTACTATTTTCTTCTTTGGACAAAAAGGTACTTCCTCATGTTGTTGAGCTTTCCTACCTGAAGGAGCGTGTTATGATAGCTTTAAACACCTCAATATGTTAGCTGAGGGGCAAGCAGCTTTGTCTAATTTCAAGTTGGATGTCCTTAAAATTTAGCAACCCTTCTTATTCTGTCCCCACCTTATTCCCTTAAACAGGATCTTAGAGATCAGCTGGTCAAAACAAGAAGGAAAAATATAGGGCAAAGTGGCCCTTGGCAGAGAAAAGAAAGCATTCCATTCAAAATGTAGGATATAGAATCTATAACAAATGTATTTTAAGACAATACTTAAGAAAAAATTAGTTTCAGGTCTGGGCTAGATTTAGAGATATAATTCTATAACTCACATATAAACATGCAAATCATTAAGTAACTTGAATAACAAATGTTAACATGTATTTCACAATAAAAGAGCATTGTTAACAAACATATTACTTTTAATATCTCAATAAATGACCAAAGCCAATAATCATATATATATATAAAGCTATTATATAAAATAATATAAACAATAAGATGGTGTCTTTTAAATTATGCTATGGTAAGCAATGGAAATGCCTGGTTACAAGGTGACTGCTTCACCTTTTTACTGAGGTTCATGGTCTCCATTTTAGCCTTTAGCAGCTTCATTTTATTCATAGTGATTGAATTTTCAATTATTTGTTGCCCAGAGGGAGAAGGCTCGATGTCTTCATCATCATCTGTATATAAATTATAAACTGAACCACCACTGCAAAAACAAAAACAACAAAAATATACTGTTATGCAATGTACAGTTGTAACTACAGATAAAATGATAATTTTATGTCAGCATTGTGTAAACAAAATGATTATTTTTAAAAGCAATTTTTTGAATGAGAAAAAAAAATAAAGTGAGTACTGAGACCATGAAGTGGAGATGCTAAAAAATATAGGGTTAATTGAGCTTCTGGGAATCTATTACACTTTGTGATTTTTTTTTTTTTTTGCACTCACTATAATATTCCCAAAGAGGCAAATTCCAGTTCCACAAAGGTCTCCTGCTGGAATGGTCAAAGTAACTGTGTAACCCAGACCACAGGCTCAGTTTTCCATTAACCAGACAATGATAAGGACGGGAAGTCCAAATTTCTATCCATCCTGAGGGGGTTCGCACCATATAAGAACTGATATACCCTACCCCTGTGGATATGACATTCTATTTCTGCTCTTAAGAATAAAAACAAACAAAAACAAAACAAAAAACACAAGACAAGAAGATGGACAATGGAAGGATTTCCTAAGTGTTACTTAGATATGTAAAAAACCACCCATAATGCCCTGGGGATCTTAAAGTATGAAAAAACTCAATTCTAGCAATTCAGGACTTGAATCACAGGAAACTTCTTTTTTAAAAAACATTTTAATAGAGGGAAAGTATGCAATAGTGGAAAAAGCACTAGATTCAAAGAGTCTGAAGACCTGGGTTTGAGTCCTGCCCCAAATACTTACAAGCTGGGTGACCAGGGCGAAATCACTAAAAACTTGTCTGATCACCATTCTTCTAATGTCTTGTCTCTTGTTCCCTAATGTGTAAAAGGCGGCCAAGATATGGACTATCTTCCTCACCGGACTGCTGAGTAAAGATACTCATAAGCCACGAGGAAGTAAGAAGAATCTGAAATATTATCACATACTGACTTTAGGAATATGCTAAATGACACAATCTCTGAAAACAGAGCATCGAGTAAGCTATTACTCCATTGTCATACTATTAAGACTGTAAGCCCTGACTTACTCTACCAAGTTGGAAACGGTCTGGAATATGGTTATGGCAACAAAGCACATCTATTTCATCTGAGGACCAGCTAAGTTCAGAAAGCTCATTTGGGGTAGGTGCAGTGGATAGAGCCCTGGCTTTGGGGTCAGGAGGTACTAAATTCAAGTATAACTTCAGACACTAGTTATCTGACTTTGGGCAAGTCACAACCCATTGCCTCACCAAAATAAGTAAAGGCTCATCCATGGAAAGTTGGCCACCAAATTATTTCATCTGTTTATTTAAACTCTTATCTGTTTATTTATTGATGGATGGTACATAATATCTCATAAAGATCACCATCTTGTTTACTAAAGTATGGAAATTATACTGTTGGCAACAATAGTATGAGTTAATGAGGTCATGGTTTTGCATAAACTTTTAAAGAAAAAACATAATCCTCATTCATAACTTTCTAACACTTCACCTTCATTAAAACTCAGTCTGTAGGAGTTTGCCTTTAAGATCCATTAAACTATTAAGGTGGGGGAAACTCCATTTACATTTTTCAATAATAAGGATGGAGAAGAGGAAAATTCATAGTTTGGTTTAATAAGAAAACATGTAAAGAGATGAGAGTTCAAATTTATAAGGAATGGCTAAATTTTGTAATTAAATAGGCATCAAGCGTGAATGCTTTTATGCAAGAGTATAACGTGTCAAGGCAAGAAAAGTTTGCACAAGTTTCATTACCATCTATGACTGAATAGGCTAGGATAGTGGCCCTTGCACATTAGGCAATACTTATGAAGCATTCACTTCTACTCAAGGGAGGAAATCAGGCAGCCCGCTTGCCTTTTTTTTCATTTACTGTAAGTGATAATGCTGTCTCTAAAGAGGATATGTTCATCAATTTCCTAGGAAAGATGATGCCCTTTTAGTACACATGTAGAGATGGTAGGGAAATATGTATGGGAAAAGGGTTTGAAATGGTTGAACTTCCACCAGGGAGTGGAGATGGTATGGCTTTCAATTTCAAAGAAAGGCTGCTGGAGGCTCTGAGAACATGATCAAAAATGTATTAGACAATGGTCTTTTAAAGCCCCATTTTGACACTTTTGTGTATTTCAATCAAGGAACAGGACCTGTGGCACATACAGATGTCTCATTTCAGTTTCAAAAATTCCTGGGGAAGTGGTTTTTTCTATACAGTTAAAAATCATTCTGTGGTGCCAGAAAGATGTTTTTAATCACCATTTCGAATTCTGTGTTTAAGTTCAAAATCTGTTAAGAGTCTCATCTTTGCCGATGAAATCCATGCTGTTTTAATTTTCATAGAAAAGGAGATGTGGGAATATAATGTCTGGATAAAGGAGAAGGAACCTGTATCCTCCTAATACAAAGTCAAAATTATGCCATAATATTAGTAACATTTTCACAAATTTGCTTCTTTTGGAAACATGATTTCTGAGACCCTTAATAGTTGTGAATAGTGCAAAATTCTTTTAATTAGAGGAATGTTGCTAGTTTATTTTGACACACTAGTAAATAATCGGGAGTTAAGAAATTTTTTCTGCCTACCAAATTTTAAAAAATTTCTGTTTCTGAAAATACAACAAAAAGAACTGAGGTAAAAGACATAGTCTCATTGAAATAGAAATATCTAATGATTTAAAAATTTACATGGCTCAGAAAAGCTTTGCAGCGCTTGTTTCTTACAGAACCATTTTTTCACAGTGTCAGATGGACATGGCTCTTATGACCAAGAAACTTTTTTTTCTTTCCATTATAGTAATGAAATTATTCACATTTTTGAAGCAGCAAATTAAGTACCTTCTCAGAAAAATAGAAGCAAATTTTAGATAAAATTTATTTAAATCTAATAAAATTAGATAAAATTCAGGAAGAACAGAATCACACAAGTATCTTATTTAGAAGAGATTTAGAACATTTAGCTCAATCCTTTAATAAAATGGAAGAAACTGAAATCTTGAGAAGTGATGTAAGGTCATGTTAAATGGGCAAAAAAAAAAAAAGATCACTAATTTCTTAGGATAAAAAATCAGATTTATGGTTAGAAGGAACTTTAAAGATGAGGATGGTACTAAGGGACAGCATGGATAAGTAAATTACTTGGAACACAGAGTTAGTAAGTAGCTAAGTTGGGAATCAGAGGTCCAATGTACAATGCCATGCTGCCTTCTAATAAGCACCTCATTCTCCCAATTTTTTCTAAAAACTGCAAAAGCACCAATACCCACTTGACTGGAACATGACTATTTTCTAGGTCATGAGTAGATAAAAGTTTCAAGTACTCATTAAAGATGTTCTACCAGTTCAGAGAGTCACAGACGTTGCAGATTGAAGAATCCTTTCTAATCACCTAATTGAAACACTTCATTTTATAGATGAAGAAACCGAATCCTCAAACAGATTAAGTGACTTGGTCGTCACACAAGGAACATTAGCAGGAAAAAGGATATGAACCAAAGTTCTCTGACTCCTCTTATTTCTATGCCTTGCCCCTTTTTTGTTATGTATTTTTGATTTTGTTGACCTAGGTCAATTCTTATAAATAGAAGAAGAAAAAAAGTCAAATAATATTGAAATTAATCTTAGCCTAAAACCTGGTATGAACTATGTATTTAATAAAAGCAAACTGCAGGAATATCATGTGCAAATATATATTGATTTACAATGATAGTAAATAAGAATGCCATTAGATCATCATTAGATAATCAGTGTAGAAGAGTCCATTTAGAAGCAGATGGAGAATTCTGCTAATTAAAGGAACAGAGATTCTTTTATTCAACAAACATTTATTAAACTATCAGAGTACTCCTACCACTGTTCTGGTCACAAGGGGAAGACTACACAAATAAGTAATGTGTGGCTTCTTAAGAACTCACAGTTTATTTAGTAGGAAGATAGGACATGTTCACAAATAAGTATAATAAAAAATAACACGTAGAGTGTATGAATAAGTTTAAAGCAATCAACAAATATTTCTCCCTTTACCACTCTTTTCTAGAAAAATAAAACAAAACTGTGATAAATTATTAATTTCTCTAAAATGATCAAATAAAGATTAAAAGCAAGTTCAATTAAGAGAAAAAAAGTGGTATCCTTGTTTAGGTATAACTGTTCTGTTAAGAGTCCAGTGACAGACACTAACAGCCTTGTCCCAATGGAAAAAAAAATGGGGTTACTTAATCTTTTCCAAATCCTCCTCATGCCCAAACAGCAAGAGGAAGAATTTAATCATCTGACCAGATGATATAGACCCAATGGAGTTCCCTGGTTTATGACCTTTGGGTTGACATGCCACGTGTAGAACTGATGTATAAGGTAGCTCCCCAATACAACACCTAACAATTCTGGTGGTGATCCACTTTTTCTGGGCCAGATGTCATTATCAACAAAACGGCTCTGCCACTCTGCAAGGTATGTGACCAGATGCTGCAACTTCACAGGAAGTTGTGTGAAGAGGAGAGGATATTACTACTATAGATACTTTGTAATGAGAAAACAGCCAAATTTTGTTTGTGGACATTTATATTTATTTAGAGGTGCCTTGGTAAATAACAATTCTCTTAGGGGAAAAATTTGCCCTGGACATACTGTTGCAGTTTCATCTGTATTATTAACATTTTGTCCATCACTTTCCTAAGTTCAAATAATCAACAAAACAATAAAGCTCTGATTTGTAGCATTTGTTGATTTCTGAGGTGTAAATGTTCCCAATGAAAATTTAACAAGTGGTTCTTGCTGAGTTCATTTAGGTACAAACATCTATATCCCAGGTTGCCCACTCACAGCTGAAGTTCTGCTCTACCAGGATCCTACAGCTTCAGAAGATTAAAAAACAGAAAACCCTAAGAATCTGATCCCAAAGTTAGTGGTCTCCATGTATGTTATGGGGCTCCTGGTCAGAAGTGCATCTATTTATTTATAATTATATTTTCTAATCTAAATGAACACCAATAAAACGAACAGATAAGGGACAATATTGTAAGGTAAAGCCGGAGATACCAAGGGGCAGCTGGGTAGTCCTCACAGAGAACTCATTGGGTATGGAAGTCAGGCTCAGCCTCATCTCATGCTCCAGGGCTATGCTCCTTGGCCATGAGCTTGAATTTTGGGAATCCTTCTGTCTCCTCATCTACAGAGTTAAGATGTTGGTTTGAGTGCCTTCTAAGCCCCTTTTCAGCACTTTAATCTGGGCAGGCTTGAGCTAATTTCAAACGGGCCATAGGATGCATGTCCATGTGGTTTCTGCCCTGAGAAGCAGCCAATGGGCACTGGGCGAGAATGACCCACCTCCCCTATAGCTGTAGGAAGCTCTGCTGTGATCCTTCTGCATGTGGTGACACTCACATTCACGTGTGATCCCCACTATCCTAAGCCAAAGACAGAATATGTCCTCCTGAAGTGAATCATCCAAAGAAAAGCTTTAAGTGCCTGAGAGTCTCCTGTTTATGGGTGGACTTAATTTAATATGATGTGTGTACATCAGGGGGAACTACCCATAGCCTGGGATAAACACAACAACTGCCTATTTTTGGTACTTGTTTTTTGAGCTAAGAATGGTTTGTACATTTTAAAATAGTTTTATTGGATTTAAAAATGTAAAAAAAGAATTCTTAGCTCAAGGCTATACAAAATAGGTGGCAGTCCCAATTTGGCCCTCTGGCTGTAGGCCTCCTGTTGTAAATAAAATCTCTGTCAATATGTTGTAAATAAAACTTCTGTCAATCAAATAATTTTAACGTGTACCAGGGGATCTCACTGTTTTCAGGAATCATGGTGAATCCTTCTGGAAAGTGACTGATAAATCCTCATGGGTGATTAAAAAACACACACAAAAGTTTTACAATATTTAAATTCAATTATTTCTGCAAGAGAAAAAACTGGTTATATGAATCTTTAACTACAGGATTCACCACCAAGTTTCATTGTGAAATCTTGATAAACTCTCCTTTAAAGAGATAAGCAGCTGTAATTTTTCATATTATAAATTTTGCACTGATATAATTCTTTTACCTTAGTGTTTAGAGGAAATGGCAGTTTTTAGGAATGTCAGTATTTGAAAACTTTTGGGACTTTCCTGATGAAATTGTTTGCTTCCAAGGACAAGCTGTTTCTAAGCCTTCTGTGTACTAAGGAGTGGTTCTGGCCAAAACATTATTATCCCACTGCCAACCTCCTCACCAATGAGACTCCCTGACTTGCTTGGAGGATCCTCATGGTGCACAGGCAGGATATGGCTGGTCTCTCACATAGAGCTGTTGTGTTTCATCAGATCTCAGATCAGAGCTTGTTACTTTGCTGTCATGGACTTTTTTAGGACTTACTTGAAGATTATTTCCATACTTTCATGGGAATTCAGTAAGACTCAGGAGGGGGTGGGGATGGAGGCTAACATTTAAATGATGGAATGCATTTAACATGAAGTAGTTTAGTAAATCTGGTCACAACTATTTTCTTCTTCTTCTTCTTCTTTTTTTTTTTTTTTTTGGAGAGGCAATTGGGGTTAAGTGACTTGCCCAGGGTCACATAGCTAGTAAGTGTGAAGTGTGAGGCCACATTTGAACTCAGGTCCTCCTGACTCCAAGGCCGATGCTCTATCCATGTGCCATTTAGCTGTCTCCACAATTATTTTCAAGACTTTAGGTAATGTTTTCTAGTTTATTACTAGCCTTTTGACATCCCCAGGCAAAGTGTATCAACAGAATTATACTCTTACTTCCAGTAGCACCCATCAGCAGATAGTCAAAGCAGTGCTAGTGCCCCAGTTCTGGTGTCCACGTGAGCTGACAATTGATTCAAAGCACCAAAGTTACTGTCCCACTGCATAGCCTGTACCAAGAGGTGCACACGGTGCTCTCTTGCTTCTCCTATTATTCTTGGTTCCCTGCAGACACAGGCCCTGCCCATCACCCTAAGGGAACATTCAGGCTCTGCTCATGGCTTGTAGCCTGTTCCCTTATTTGACCCTTGTCCTTGTCCTGTCAATGCAGCAATTCAGTCCTATGCTCTCAACCCACTTGGTGATTTTAACTGGGTTATACGAAAGAAGGGAAGGAAAGCTTTAAGAAATAAAATGCCAAGAATACTCCAGTTTTAGGAGGGAAATGACAAGAGAAAAAAAAAAGTTCATATACAGGATTTACTCAGAAAAAAACAAAACAAAACAATACTTAACTTCTTCATTACTTCTCATGTGTACTAATGCAAAAGTCCGTCATGAGTCTTTTTTCTGTCTTAACTAGATTCCTACACACCACCATTAGAATAGATCTGGCCAATATCCAAGTCTGACCAGGACATTTCATTTGCTCAAAACCTTGCCCCATTTCTCCATGAGCCATTAGATGAACAAAATTCAAGTCTCTTTAGTTTGTTATCAGAGTACCTTCACAACCCACTCTTCCAGGCTTTATGCACAAATGCTCATGTTCTTTTGCCCAAAGTAGCCCACTTGTCACTCCCTCAACAAATTTATTTTGTATTTCTTACACCCAAATTTCCTTCCCTCCTGATGTGGTTTTAGCCATCTTTCATGGCTGAGTTCAAATATCCTTTCCCTGAAACTTTTCTTGGACACATCCCAAATGGAAGCAATTCTTGCCTCCTAGTAACTCTTAGAGCACCTTCTTCATGTCCTTCTGTATATTTACAGTCTATTTCATTTTTTAGTAACCTATGGAAATAGATCTTCTCCACTGTCTAATATAACACTTTTCACATTATAATATGTACTTCTTGTATACCTTGTGGCTAGAACATATTCAGTCCAACTTCTTTCATACAATACTCACAATGAAGATAACATGTTTACATTTATAACTCATAAAGACAACATCCTCAAATCATCAAAGAAAGATTCATTGTACTCCACATACTGGAATTACTAAAGAAAGAACACATACTATTTCTGGAAAGACTTCCACAATTAGATTTGAAATTATAAGATTTTCTAGTTTATCCTTGGAACTCAAGGTTCTGATAAACAATAGATGGATAACCTTGGGCAAAATTGTATTAACCCTCTGAGTCTTGTTAATGGAATCATCTTTAAAATGAGGCGAACAGATGATCTCAAAGGTCAAAACTCTAAAACTCTAATTTTCAACCCTATAAATTAAGAGTTTATTTTATCATAACACACAATAGCTCCTCTTAATTTTTTTCCCTAAAGAGCATTCCTTATAACAATCCTTTAAGGTAGGAAGTATATTATTGATTCTGCTCTATGGTTAAAGAAACAGAGGCAAAAAAGGTTAAATAATTTGGTTTTTACTACATGGGAAAGTGTTGGGGTCAGAATTTGAACCCAGGTCTCTAACTCCAAAACTAGCCCTCTTTCCACTATACTATTACCTCTTTTAGGTAATGAAAGTTTTTTGTTTTTTTTTTTTTAAATAAAAATAAACTGGCCACTTAGTACTCACTAAGGATTTAGTACGATCACAATAGAGCCCCTTTATAAAATCAGTGAAAAGGAAATTCCTTCCTTGTGAAGTATGGTGAACTCAGCTTTTACTCAAGTTCCATGTCAGTGTAACATAAACTTACCCAAAACATATGTGAATTATGTAAAAGTGCAACCTTTTCATAGTTTTTCTAATGGGATAGAAGAAGGGGAAATCAAACTTCATAAAGCAATTTCCAGGTTTTCAAGTACCTTCAGATGAAAAAGGCCAGCATCAGCATTAACATAACCTGAACCAGCGAGGTGATGATTTATCTAGAATTTCTTAAGCAATTTTATCATTTGGGCAAAAGTGAATTTAAAAATATATATGCATATAATGATATTATCTGGACAAAACTCAGTATATTAAATTTTTTTTTATCATTTCTTAATGTTCTACTAACTTCTCCCTTTTTGAATAGGGAGAGGGATCCAAGCCCATTTTACCTTAAAGATTCAGATAATGGTGTTAAAGTGCCATCTCCCCTATCTACTACACGGAAGAAATTCAACTGATCTCCTTCTCGGTACACCAAAAAAGTGACTTGTTTGTTGCATGAGGCCTTCTCCCAGACCTCATCACGACTGGAGTCCATGTATTCAGCCATTTCCCTAAGAGGGTCTTCCATTGGAACTACAAGGGGAAAAAAGAATGATAAAGAAGCTCTCAATTTCTCTTTGGTTTAAAGCATCTCAGTACAGTCACAGGACCTTATAAGAAGCTCTACTAAAATAATGACCTTTTGTACTTAAAATATTGTAGTATTTCTAAGCAAATTTATGTCATTTGGGACCTTGATCCAATGTCCTCTATATTCCACAATGAGAAAGATAAAAGCTCTAATTTCCAGTTTTCAGGTTCCATTGGTAGCATCTTTAGATATAACAGGGTTTGTTATGTTTGGGCAGTATCAATTACAAGGCGCCCAATGGAGTCAGTAGATGATAATTTTAACAATCATTTTGTCCCTTTTCTTTGTCACTGGAAGTAAACCCTAGACAGCAAAAAACATCATGCATATTATACATACAGATATATGGAATTAGGAGAAGCAAAGAAAAACTTTGGCTTACTTTCTTAGAGAGAGCATGGCAGAAAGCTATACAAACAAATGAGAATACCATCAATCATATGAGGGAACTGTTTAATGCAAACAAAACTCAAATGTAATGACCAGTCAATAGTTCTTCAAAGTACTTTCAGTGAGTACCCAGCGTCCTGGTAAATGCCCTTAGGATCCATAACGCAGAACGGAAATTGTCTGGGCATTGAACGGGGATGGAGGCTATCTCGAATCATATGTAGGAATCATTACCAGCATATGCTTCTGGTGCAGGGCAGTTTTAAGAGATTTTCTCAATGCCAGAGGATTTAAGAGAATCTGTTCCCAAGGATTTCAGTCACTGGAGGTTTCAAACAGGTTATAAGAAGTCAAAGGATGCACTGCTCTCCCCAAATCTTATATCAGATTAATTATTTCTATGAATTCCATAACCTAAAAACCAGACTTGCAATATAATTGAGGAGAGCTTTTGATTATGGCCTGAAGGCCTTCTCAAATTAAAATCCCGGGGATTAGCGTTTTATGTGAGGATCTTGGAAAGATATTCCTCCAAAGGACAGCACTACCATGGATTGCATTATGCTGCAAAAAGAATAGTGTTGTACCGCGGACTCTCATGTCATGGCAGAAAGTGTTCAGCATTTCAAAAGAATCAACATGATTTCCCAAGATGCTTCTATGCTTTATTTCTTTCCCTGGGGATTCCCCTAATTCTAATGTCAGAAGTGTGATTCTTATACGTGAGCATGGAGATTAATTAACACACTGCCACTTGACAGAGAATCCAAAGGCATACAGCTTTCTAATAACACACAGGATGAGTCAAGATTCATGCAAGGGTGAATAAGGTCGGGTCATTCGAGGAGGGACACTGTTGTCCTACACACATGATCCCTCTGGGAACCCACTTGTAATGTCAGTACCTTGGGGATGTTATCCTTACTATTGACATCCTTGTGGAAAGTTATTTTAGCTGGAAACGCTAGCAAGATTTGAGAAGCTGACTAAATCTTTACATAAGACTACACAAGGCTGTGACCGAGATGGTCATATAGACAACATTAAAGGAAATATGTGGACATTACAGTATGTTCAACTTCCAGCACTTGGGATATCAATCCTCATAGGGTTGCCTGACTCAGGCCATACATAACAGCTAAGTCTAATTTATATGTAGTTTTTTTTTGGTATCCATACATATACATAAATATCAAGTTTTGGCAAGATTTTACACTCTGAAAAATCTTATGAAAAATTCATTAAATTCTTTAAATAGAAGCAAATAGGAAAAGCTAAATAGTGCAGTAGATAGAGCACTGGGTCTAGAGTCAGAAGGACCTGAATTCAAATCACATAGTTACCAATACTAGCTATGTGATCCTAGGCAAGTCACTTATCCCTAAAGCTGACTCAAAAACTCCAAAGCAAACCAAACCAAGAAATGACAACAACCAAAAATATGAGCAAATAGATTTTGAGACTTCTTGCCCAACTCTCTGAAGGGGCCTATGTGCCTTATGGGGGAACAAGGCCATCAAATATAACACACACACAACAAGTAAATCTTAACAGATAAATTATTTTAAGAAATTCAAGTGTCTATAGATTCAGCATTACCTATGGATTACATCAGCAATAACCAACAAAATGGACTTTTGGTTGCAATCTTTCAAATATACAGTAACTGAGGAGATAATTATCTTTTAAAGATATTACTTGTATTTCTGAATTGCTAATTAATCTACAAATCTATGCTGCTTTAATGCAAAAATATTTTTGTTAGGATGATTTTTATTGTTTGGGACAGACATAATAGAAAACAATTTTAATGTGAAAAGCTTAAGGCATGAATAAAACTTAAAAAAAACAATTTTAATTAGCATATATACCTCTTATTTTAATCTTTTAAGAGTATAATTTAAGCATTTTATTGTAACAGAAACAAATCAACCAACCCAAACAAACATCGCACTTCTCCTTGCCCCTTTTGGTACATCTGACAGAAGCCTCTCCATACTTAGGCAATAATCGAACCTAGCATAAGAATCTATTCCAGAAATTACAGTCCTCTGGCCTACCCTTCTGGAATCTGGGGTCACCTCTACTCTGTAATGAGCCATTGGAGGCAGGACTTCAGAGAACATTAGCAATATTTCGGAGCCCTCCAATTTTACTGCTGGATACTAGCTCCACCAATGCAAGTCTTCACTGGTCTTACAGAGTTGCTATGACTGAAAAATTCCTCACCTTATAGTTAACCTGTTGTTGAGTCTCTTCAAAGGAAGCCAGATTGCTGCTCAGATAACAAACAGCCAGCATTTCCAATGTGGTAGGACTTGACCAAGTAGGAAGTCCAACGACTCAAATTTTTAGAACACAGGGTTCACCTCTAGACAAAGGAGGCCTTTTAGTACAAGTAGCAATGTGTATAGGAAATGAAATTTTAATGTGTACTCAAATTTTTGGGAAAAAAATTCCACTAATTGACCTAAGTTAAAATGGAAACTATTTAAGAAAACTTTAAGATGATGAGTAAAATATTACAGAACTATTTTAACCATAAACATTCAAAGAAGAGAAATACATCACATATCCAAACCAATGATGAATTCAAGACTAAAAATGGTATTTCTTATTTGTAAACATGGGTACAAAGATTTGGTGCTTATCAAGGAGAATTCCTGTATCTATGTACTTTTATACTCAGCCAGGTTTCCACTGAGGTATGGTTGGACTAAGTTCTGATAGAATTTATGTGGGATTTTCTAGTTTTTATTCAGAATCCCAGAAAACATCCCATATGAATAATCTCTGATTGCGTCTTGAAACACTTATCCTTAATTAAGTCATAGGAAGCTGTAGGGAATATGCATAACAATTTGATGTTTCAAAAAGTACTTTCTGTTCTTGTAGTATATTAATATACAGGATAATAATTTTGAACTTGTTCAAGGCAAGGATTAAAAGATTCAGAGTTGGAAGGAACCTTATAAGTCAACCAGTATAAATCTGTTATTTTAAAGATAAAAGAAAATCAAGGCAAGAGATGATGAGTCACCAAGAATTTATTAAGTGCTCACTGTGTGTCAGGCATTGAGCCATGTGCTTTGAATATAAAAAAGACAAACCAGTCAAAGGTAAAACTCTGATGTCAAGCAGCTTATGGATTTATGAGGGATGACAAAAACGCAAACATTTTCAATAAGATATAAAGGAAACAAACATTTATTAGGTATCTACACTATAAAACAATCATTTTATATATGATCCTAGGAAGTAGATTCTACTATCATCTCCGTTTTACAGCTGAAGGAAATGAGGGAACAAAATTAAATGACTGACTCAGGGTCACAAAAGTAAATATCTGAAGACAGAACTTAGGTCTTTCTGACTTTAGCTGTTAATTGTATGTCTGTATGGCACATACTTACACATTTGTATATATACCCATGTGTATATACACCTTGGAAAACTGCAGATCATCCCTCTCCTGACTTCCATCTTGCACCTCTTAACTTTTTGATATGTTGAATTAGATATACCCTATATTAACTTAAAGTGAACACACAACTAATTCTCTTCTCTTCAACTTTTGATTTTTCTAACTTCCCTGTTACAGTCAAGGATCTGTCATAAGGAGGGGGACCCTAGAGGTCAGAACTAGAACCAATGGGTAGAAGATACAAAGAGGCAGATTCAAGCATGGGGTGGGGTTGGGTTTCTTGGGAGTCAGTGGCTTCCCCCTTTTAGAACTCTTCAAAAAACCCCCCACAATTCATTAAGAACATTGTATACAGCAACAAGATTATATGATGATTAACTGTGATGGATGTGGCTCTTTTCAACAATGAGGTGATTCAGGCCAAGTCCAACAGATGTGATAGAGAGTGCCTTTTGTATCCAGAGAGGGGGATTCTGTATCCCCCTGTGGGGGAACTGAATGTGGATCACAACATAGCATTTTCACCTTTTTTGCTGTTGTTTGCTTGCTTGCTTTTTTCTTTCTCATTTTTTTTCCTTTTTGATCTGACATTTCATGTGCAGCATGATAAATGTGGAAATATGTATAGAAGAATTACACGTCTAACCTACATTGGATTACTTGCTATCTAGGTGAGGGAGAAAAATTTGGAACACAAGTTTTGCAAAGGTGAATACTAAAAACTATCTTAGTATATATTTCGAAAATAAAAAGTTATTATTGTCCCCCCAAAACAACAACTACTACTGCTCTTTAAGCAATGGATGGTGACTGGTAGAACATATCCTGGGGAGTCTTCAGGGAGACTGAAAAGCTGCGAGAATGAAACATCTTTAAAAATTCATATTCAAATTGTTTTACTTTGTGTACCTACCTCTTCTAGTATTAATTGGTCCACCACGCATAGCTAATACTAGTTTCAAAGTACAACCTTCTGAAATGCTGTGGATAAAAAAACATAAGAATATATCACCAAAATGTATTTATTCCTCAAAATATATTTCATATCATGCTGGTTGGTTGGATATTATGCTTATCATCTTCAAGAAATTTGAACCAATATGTTTTAAGACAGAGAAATAAAATATATATTCAATTGCTTGAACAGTAAAACTCAAATATGATTTTTCTAAATCTTTAGTATTTATTTGCATTGAACCTGAGATTTCATTTGATACAGAGACTCCAGGTAAGGAAACTCCCTTTATCAATTTAAACCAATCAGTACCTGATCTGCAACTTCAGAGTCTGAGTCAGTTGTGACCCTGTCAGTCAGTATAGGTTAGAGACAGGAGCTTCCTGACACCCAGATCCATTATGCTATGCAGACTTTTAAGTATATGTCTTATTTACCAAGTGTTAAGTGTTTCAGCAGGGAGAAAGGCCACTAAAGTCTTTTCTTTGAAATAGCATTAAATGCTGAAGGCTGAAAGATTTTGTGGAATTATCCTTTGACTATAATAAAAGGGAAAAAAATTGGCCATTTGTGAGCAGTCATTACAAATTTCTACAAAATAAAAGAATTACAAATTTAGAGGTGGAAGAGACCTTATACATAACCTACTCCAATCTCCTTATTCTATAAGTAAAGAAACATAAGAAATGCATTGGCTTTAAAAGTGGGATAAGCTGGGGAAAAGAGCAGCCAAATAGTTTTACAAAAATGAAATGCAAATAACTGCACATATATAAATAACATAGCAAATTGCTTACTTTTTTTGGGGAGGGGGATTAGAACTCAAAATTGTTTTAAAATGAATTATTTAAAATTGTCTTTCATGTAATTGGAAAAAATAAAATACTATTTTTTTTTTAGAAAAAGTAAAATGCAAGACTGGACATAGGAATAAAAGATGATGTATCATAAACAAAGGCCAAGGACTTGAACCTTGGAGTGAAAAATTTGGATCTGATATCTAGAAGAATCATGGAGCTCTGGAAAAAAAGCAGAGAGAGGGGGGGAGAATAATTAAAGTAGTAGAAAGTAAAAACAAACTGCCATCAGCATGATTATTCTTTCAAAAGTATGTACTCACTTGTAATCATTCAAACAATAATCATCTTCAAGCTCCATGTTATTCCAAATTAAGTGTTGCTGACAGATAGGAATGCCTTAAAAGGAGAAAAACCACAATGGGGTAAAATAATACAAAAGCATTTCCAAAAGAGCAGGCTAAAAAACAACTTTATTTATAGCACACGGATAATAATTTTATAGCATATATAGACAACATTTTAAACAAACCTGTTTATTTTATTTTCACACTGCTTACCTTTTTTACTTGGAGGCATAGTGGCAATAATCCTTGCCCCTTTCTGAAAAACTAGCCTCCCAACTTTAAAACAATGTGAAAAAAAGACAAAGGTTCTTTGATCTCTACCACCACAACAAATACGTCTATATTCTGCACCCAAAGCATTTCCTCAAGACAATACTAGGGAATAAGTAGTACATGAAGTCTTTTCTGTACTTCACCCTAAATGTGCACTTGCTCATGTGCGCATGGTAACATAGTTGGAACTTAGACCAGATTTCCTGACTCCAAGTTCAGAAGTTTTCTACTCTGAAGATTTATCCTGGAGTTAGTATTTTAGCTACTTTGGAAAGACCTTTTTGGCTTACTTAAAGATTTTCAAATTATGTTGCAAATGTTTGAGAATATGGGAACTCTAGAATAATCTCTGGATAAGTTAGGGGTATTATATATATTTTTATTTTTTACTCTATATCAAAATTTAGTTTGGTTCAATGGTAAAAAGTTAACTAGTTGGATCTAACATTAACTAGTATTTAGTGAAATTATTTAATAGAAAGAAACTGATTAAAGATACTCTGAAACTTCGATCTGAATCAGCCTAATACTTTATTTTGCTTAAATCTCAGCAGGATTCATGGAACTACCTTATAAAGGACTATATTGCTTTGAGTTCCATTTATCAGCTGTAGGGTTGTTGAAGAGGTAAATTGTAAGAAAACCAAAGATATAATTCACTGCTTAATTAAATTCTGTAGTAGCCAAGGTCCATTTTGTTTCAAACTCTAACCCCAACAACTATGAAGAATTAAAATCAGTTTATTAGCAAAGAAAAATTCATTTCTCATTATGTATGCATTTATAACAGGAAAAGAGACACAAGGGATAAATGGCATTATTAATTACCCACTTATTACTATTAATCTATGGTTCAAATGTTTATTTTTAATACATTTTTTTTTTGCTGAAACCTATGATTTCACCCGTGTCAAGAAGTCACAAAGCATATTATCAACTGTTCTGGAACTTCTATGCAAATCTTAAGAAGCTGCTAGCTTACTGAATAAATTGCTCAGTTACAGAGCCAGTAGATATTAGAAGCTGGACCTAATGTGGATTATGAAATGGGCTGCCACTGGTCATGGGAGTTTCCCTCTCCTTTGAAATCTTGAAGTAGGCCCTGAATGAACACTACTGACCAGCCTGATTATGTTATAGTTGGAATTACTTTTTATAGTGAGTTAAAACTCAATGGCACATGAGGTTCCTTATTACTCAAAAATGTCTGATTCTCTGTATTATTTTTATTTTTTTTTACAAAGGAAAAAAATAAGGTTAGCAACTGATAAGTCTGTAAAACCACGTAAAGGGTTACAAACAAATACAAGACACATTAGACACAACGAGCAGAAATAACTTGAATGCACAGGTGAAGAGTCTTGTTTGAAGAACAGCAAGGAGTTTGTAAGCTTCTTTGTCCATCTTATGAGATTTGGTTTAGCTTAGTTGAAACTAGATGATAGAATCCATTTAATCAGGAACATGTGAACTACAACACATTACAAAAAAGTAAAAGTGAAGAGGGCAAGCACCCTGCCCTGTGGAGCTCTCTCTTACGCTTTTGTCAGCTAATTTGACCCATGACTGTATCACACACAAATTGAGTGCACGTGCCAGTAAAAGAACATATGTTCAATGTTAGAAAGGCTTGATTTTGTGGTTATTTTTAAATTAAAAAAGAGAGATTGATCCAAATTCCAGTATTTTCTACCTATGCCCCACTTGGAGCCAACTGCTCTATAATACTAGTGACCTTTCCCATCATAGCCATTTAAAATCTATTCACCCATAAAAACAACAGAATACTCTTATTAGCTTCTCAAGAAATCCTAAATAGAAAAGCATCCCCACTTAAAGCTGTATAGAATTAATCCAGAGAAGTACAAGTGCACACTTGAACTTAATCATACATGAAATCAAAAGGAGGCTTTGAAAATAAAAAAAAAAAAACTTTATCTGGGCTTTCATACCATGCTAAAAAACTTGCTATAAGAAAAGAAAGATAAAATGTTACACTAATTATAAAGGAGCTCAGTAGATATAAATACTTCATGAGATGACAGAGCAGTAAGAAGACTTCAAGATCATCTATCCCAAAACAACGAAAGCCAGTAAAAACCACCAAAATTAGGGTCCAGAACTCTGAACTCTCTTCAATCTTGGAAACAGGATGGGAATTTAATGTTCCATTTAAGCATGAATTCAGGGACATGGGGGAAATATGGATACCAAAAGTTGGTTGACTAGGATGGAAAAGAACCAGACTGAGGGTGGTGGTCCAAACCAAATATCAGAAGAAGACCCAAGAGAGGGCTGATGAGCACAAAGTTTGAGTCCAAGAGTTTAGGAGACAGGGAGCTAGCTCACCCTGCAGATAGGGGTCTCCTAAGTCCAGTCATGTGCTGCTGCCCTTGCTAACAGTCATGCCTCCAGCCTTCTCTTTTTCCCAGAATGAATGAGGGCCCTGACATCACTCTGAGGGCCCTGATATAATTCTGAGAACCCCCCAACATTATTCAGAGAGCCCCGACATCATTCAGAGGGCCCCGGCATCATTCAGAATGTCCTGAAATTTTGAGGACTCTGATATCACTGAGGTCCCCAACATCATTCTGAGGGCCCCAACATCAATCCAAGGGCCCTGACATCAATCCAGCTGTCACAGGTTGGGGGATGGGCTGAGCGTTCATCTAGGAGCCCACGGCCATTGAGAACAAGTAGTGGGGAAGAGGGGAGCTAGGGTAAATGCCTAGGGACAAAGTGAGCTGGGTGAAAATTCTGAGCCCTGGAGAAGGGCCCGGTCACATCATGTGCTGGCTGCTTCCAAAGCTGGTCGTGTGGAGTTTCTGCAAACTTGACCAGACCTAGTCTCCCATGTGCAAAGTCCTCCAAGTTATATGGATAACTGCTTACTGTGGGTCACGCTTTTGTTCAATTGTAGCTAATTTATCTTACAAGCTGGTCTATGCTTCCTGCTTCTAGGTAGAACAAGTATAGTTACTAAGTCAACAAGGACTTAGTCAGTGTTCAGTTTGTGACAGGCCCTGGGCTGAGTACTAAATCTAGGAGCCCATGGCCATTTGAGAACAAGGTAGTGAGGAAAAGCGGAGCTAGGGTAAATACCTAGAGACAAAGTGAGCTGGGTGAAAGGCCTGAACCCTGGAGAAGGGCCTGGTCACACCATGTGTACAAAGAAAGTCCCTCTAGGAGCTCCCATTCTACTGGGGACAACAAACATGGTGAGGAGGGAGGCTGCAGGCCCAGGAGTGACCCCTGAGGAGACTGGAAAAGTAGCAAGGGCCCAAGTGAGGAAAAGATTTAGGTGCCAGCTGGAGGACTTTATGGCTGATTCTAGCAATGAGGGGGAACCACCATGGCACACTCGGGCCTCTGCCTTAGAAAAACCAATTTTAGTATGTGATGGAGGAAGGCAGGAAATAATCCTTTATTAGTGGGCTGGACTAGGAAGAGGAGAAGCAAGGAAAGGAGTCAGAAAACTCTAGCCAAGGCCTGAGCCAAAGGTGAGGAGGGCCGCACTCTCTGTGAGAACGAGGAGGAGAGCTGAGAGCGGCTGTCAGGCAGGCCCAGAACTCGGCACTTCTTTCTTCCTCTGGAAGGGGGCAATAGCAGTGCTTCCAGCCAGCGCAGCTGTGAGGGTCTAACTGGGCATCTGCAACATGCTCCACCAACCAGAAGCTCTTTGTAAATGCCGGCTTGTGGGTGGGGCCAAGGGAGAGCAAGGAGATAGGCCCTTGGCGGGGCGGGGGGGGGGGGGGGGGGGGGGGCCTCAGCAGTGGGGCTCAGGAGGAGGGCTTGGCAGGCAAGGGCAAACCCCTTCTCACAGGGGAGACTGGGATTGCTGGACTCTAAAGGGCCATGTGTCCTTGGTGTTGGCACAAGAGAAAAGAGGGGGGAGGAGAGAGCGGGGTGGCGGAGACCTCCCTAGGTGAGACCGTATAAAGTGGGGAAGCAGTGCAGCAGGAGCTGAGGGGACGGGGGCACAGAATCTTGGAGGACAAGGCCACGAGGAGGTTGAGGCTATTTGAGATCAGTCTCCCTGAGGGATGAGGCACCATCTTCCCACTCCCCACAATTAGAGGTGCCTACCCTATTTTAAAAAATAATTTTATTTAAAAAAGTGAATGGGCAAAACCAACCGTACTATGGGAATAGGGAAGACCGCATTCATCTTCAAAAAAGGACAGAAATGTTAAAAAAGCTTTTTCTGTCCCAAAGAGTAACATGAAACGGCTTCTTGCCTAGAAAGAATTTATAGAACTCAAAAAAGACTTTAAAAATTAAATGAGAGAGATTGAGGAAAAACCAAAATAAATAAAAACTATTCAAGAAAAGGAAGATGATTAGGGAAAAAGTTAAATAACTAGAAAAGAAGAAATAGACTCTTAAAATAATTTTTTGAAAATTAGAATGAGATAAGGGGGAAGGCAGTGAAACTATGAGAGATCAAGAAATAAAACATATAATAAAAAATATAAAGGATAAAAGTATACAACAGAATGTGAAACAAATAAAACAACAGATCTGGAGAACAGATGAAGAAAAAATATAAGAATAATTGGACTACCTAAAAGCTGTAACCAAAAAAAAAAAAAAAAAAAGGGGGGGGGGGGAACTTTGACACAATAATGAAAGAAATAAACAATGAAAATTGTCCTGAAGTGACAGAAGGGAAATCAAGAGATCCTTTGTGAAAAACACCCAAGAACATTATGGCCAAATTTCAGAACCCCAAGATCTGAGAGAACATTTTACCAGAAACAAAACCAATTCAAATACAGCTAGAGCTACAATTAAAATTGCAAGAGCTACAATTAAAATTGCACAAGATTTATCAGCAGCCACAATAAAAGACTCCAGGCCCTGGAATAATATATACCGGCAATCAAAAGAATTGGGCTTGCAGACAAAATAATCATGTCCAGCAAAATTATACACAATATTGAATGGGAAAAAAAAAAGGCATTCAACAAATTTGTAGATTTTCAGGACCAACCCAAACCCAAACTTAATAGAAAATTTAATGTTTAAGAGCCAATATATACCATATATTTAGGATTGATATCAATAAGTGAGTAGATCAAAAGAAAAGACTGGGGCAGAGCTGAGTATGATCTGATTCGGAAAAGCAATACTCTGTCTGGGAAAAGGTAAAAATAGTTAATTATGTTATACAAACTAAGTGCAGAGGAAGAACTGATACAGAGGCATTGGATGGGGAGGAGGGCTTATAGTTCTGAACACCTACTCACATTGGGAATGGGTTAAATAGGTAACACTACACATACACCATGAAGGGTATAGCACCCTCTAAAATCTATAAAGAAATAAGGAGGGAATAGGACCAGGTGGGATTATAGAAGAATGTGTAGATTTATGGCAGTGGGATGAGGTGTGTAGATTAATGGGACAGGGATAAAGGGGGGGGGGGGAAGGTGGCATAGATTAAAGTGGGATACAGAAGGGTTTTAGATTAACAGGAGTAGGATAAAGTGTATAAATTACTGGGAATAAGATAAATAGGGAAGGAAAGGGTGGAGGGAGAAGATAAGAAAGGGACACATGGATGGGGAAAGGTTAAGGAATAGCAAGTCAAGGTAGCAGAATTAAGTAGAAGAGTTAAGAGAGATAGGAAATAAGAGATAAACAGAAATACTACAACAAGCATCAGGATCAAAATTTATTAGAAACTAAAAGTAGGACTAGTAATCATTGATCGCAGACAAAGTCAAACTTAAAAGATTCAGTCAGAAGAGAAATTTACATTATGTCAGCCATATTAATATTGTTTTAGATGCATGTTTACATATGGGAAAATGTGTATGTATATATGTATGTGTCTGATTATATATGGGTATGTATGCATATAGGTCTAAATATGTGTGTATATAAATAAATATGGGTGAGTCTGGACATACATCTGTATCTGTGCCTGTTTGGGGGAGGTGGAAGTGATGAAAAAGGAAAAAAAAAAAAGAGGTAAAAACGAGCAGCAGAGAATAAAAGAATAACCCACAAGGAAACAAAGAAAAGATGGGAAACTCGTGAATATAATTTCTTCTAGTATTATATATTGTTTCTTGAAATAGCAATTTATTGTTATATATTTTGAATCCTATCTGATGTTCTGCTGGACAAATGACAATGTTTTGTTTGCTATTCTTTTTTTCTTTTCTCTATTTTTTATTTTGTACTTAGTTCAATAAATAATTGTTTTTTAAAAGAGCATGAAAGGATAGGAATTATAGACAAGAGGTTAAATGGCTTTCCCACAGACAAGGGTTAATTAAGAGCTTGCTAATTAGTGCCAGACACTGTGACATTCATTGGAAATACAAAGAAAGGAAAACACACAGTCTCTGCCCTTAAGGGGGCTCACAAACAAATGGAGGAAATGGGAGACATCATACATACAACTATATTAGCACATACAGGATGTGTACAGAGTAAACTGAAGGAAAGGGAAAAAGAAAAGCAGAAAATGAAATGTCAGTGGAATCGTGTGTGTGTGTGTGTGTGTGGGTGCGCGTGCAGGAAACAAGAATTAAGTGATTTGGTCAGGGTCACACAACTAGTGTCTGAGGGTCAGATGAACATTGGCTCCTACAAGGTGTTATAAAAGTCTTAGTGTAGTTTTAATCTCAGATACTATGATCATGATTGAAAAAAAGTTCATGTAGTTACAAGTAGCTTCAGGGAACTGAACTTTCCACTAGATAAGGCAAGACCCAAGAGCACATTAAGTTTTTTCTAAGTGCCTTAGGCCAGATCTGAACTCAGCCGGCCCAACTCCAGGGCCATTTCTCTATCCGTTTTGCCACCCAGCTACCCCCATCAACATAAGTCAAATCTTGAAAGAGATTCCTTCAAGTTCTGAATCCTCTGAATCTAGGTGAGTTTACAAATGATTATTCAAGAAAAATGTCTAAAAAGTACTTGCTCCTGAAAAGACCACGTGTAGAACAAGTACTTAGATCACTAAGCTCATCACAGGAATCTAAAAGCAAAACAGAATTATTATAGAATCATACCTTTGAATCTTGACAGTTAAAACAAAAAAGAAAATGTCTCACGTTGCAATTAGCAATGTAACTCTACTGTCTAGAGGAAGGCCAGATTGTCTCTACCCTGACTCTGCTCAGGTATCAAGAGTTCTCATGGGGAAAAAAGGATTGAAGATCCTTGTACCCCCCTCCCCGCCCCCCCACAAATCCATGGTCTCTGACAGAGCTAGAGGAGACTCTAATATTCTGCACTTTGGAGTCAGAGGCAACACATACATCAAAGGGAGCAAAGGAGGCCACTGATGAAACTGATCCCACTTAATCTATACAAAAAAACATGATTTTTTAATGTGTTTGTTAGTAGCGTGAAAAGTCAAGAAAAACGTTTCAGAAACCTAAAAAATATATACAAAAGCTAGAAATTGGGAGGTGAGAGAGGGAGAGTCAGGGCCTAATGACTGTCCCAAGCACATAAAATGTAAAAATCAATACAATTTTGGCAAAATGTGTCAGAAAGCCACAACTTTTCTTGGCATAATTCTAAGACCATTTGCATTATTAAAAATGACCCAACAATTGAACTGGGTTGTCAAAGTAATACATTTTTAAAAAATCATAAACAAGATGTTTTTATGAGGTAATGAGATGAAGAATAAACTATTTATTATGGGATAGTTTCAAAGATGAAAACTGGAGTGAGAAAGCAGAACCGAATGGCCTTGGAGCAGGGAAAACCTGGGTTCAAATACTGTCTCTGGGCAAGACATGTAACCTCCTCTCAGGGCCACAGGTGACTCTCCCACTCTAAATTACAGAAAATTAGCTAATTTTCACTGGTGGAAGGAGCCTTCCCTCTGGAATCTTCCTCGACAGATTAAAATGCTTGGCCACCCTTCCCTCTTTTTTTTTTTTTCTGCCGAGGCAATTGGGGTTAAGTGACTTGCCCAGGGTCACACAGCTAGGAAGTGTTAAGTGTCTGAGGGACGGATTTGAACTCAGGTCCCTCCTGACTTCAGGGCTGGTGCTCTATCCACTGCACCACCTAGCTGTTCCTGCCACCCTTCTCTCTCTATCCAACCTCCCCATCCAGCTACATCACTCCACTTTGAAAGCATTTACCTACTCTGAGGGCATGAAAAGAATTTCCATCACTTAGTAATAAGAATTAAGGACACAACTACCTTCTAATCTTTGAATTTTAGCTTTCACAGAGATGACAGTTTCAAAAGGTGAAACCCTCAACTCAAAGCATGTCCCCGTCAGTGTCTCAATGAAGAGCTCCATAGTCTCGTAGAAAGGAAGTTTGTAGTAAAATGGTCCCACGTTATCTTCATTAAAGAACGGAGGTTCTTTCTTGTTAGCCATTAGATTGACTTTTCCGATTCCTTGTGGATATGCTGTAGACAATTGTATTCCAGCTCTAGCCAAATTAGCTCTGAACATTGGCTATATATCTTGTTGGTCATGTTTTGAGTTCTGCACCTAAAACATAAGAATAACAGTATCAGTCCTATCTCAGGCCAAGCCCCTCCTGCCAGCACTCCTGAGCCTTGGCTTACTCACTTTGGAGATATCCCCAAACCCACTGGCTCTACCATTTTACGTTCAGAATGTACTTTCCTGTAAAATAAGGAATAGGCTGGTGTCCAGAGCCATGCAAGAACAGGATCCTGGTCTGACCACCGTGAACTGGAAGTAGAGAAAAAACAAGAGAGGCTCACAGGAAGGGGAGAGCCCTGGGAAGCAAGAAAGCTAGGGCTGCGGGGTGGGATGGGATGAGGGGTTGGAGTGAGAGGTGGGAGTGGGGGGTGGCTGCCACAACAGCAGCAAGAGAGCAAGAGGCATCTGCTGGCGCAAGTCATGGGCGCGCCTAAGTGGTTTCTAAGTTCAGTGTTCACAAATTGGACCACTTTTCTATCCAAATGGGTGGGGTTGGAGCTTAAGGAAGCCAACAAGGTTCTCAAAATCCAGGTGTACTATGATCAGAGTCTGGGAGACACAAAGGGACACTAGACCTAGCAAGATACAAGGGAGGAAACACTGGGCTGAAGGTCAAAAATGGGAAAGAAGGCACCACCTCTGTGACCTTTGCAAGTCTCTTCCTAGCTGCAGTTTCCTCATCTGTAAAATGAAAAAAAACAGGGCTGGAATGGACCCAAGGTCTTGTCTCTTCCAGTTCTAAGTCTTGATCCTGATTCCTGAAGAATCTCTGAAGGTTGGGAAGCTTTCAGTTTTGCTTTTATATTGTCACCACCTTACAAAAAGCAGATACTTAATACTTCTAGAGTAAGTTCTATAAAATGCAAGCAATACCAAGGGAAAAAATGGGATCTAGTAGGCAGAGTACGAGATTTGGAGAACATTTGCTCCTGGTTCTGGTATTAGAAGCCACAAGGCCTTTGACAAATCACTAACTTTGGTGAGATCACTTCTAAATCTATAAAAGGAGAGGACTAGACTAAGTGATCTCGAAGGTCACATTCCAGCTCTAATAAGCCATCAGTTTATTAAGCGCCTTTCCTCAGGAATCAGGAAGGGGAAGATATTAGTACCATACTGTTTTAAGCTTGACTTGCTGGCAGGATATGCAATTCTAGATATGACGACAACAGTAAATAATCTGCCACAGAAAAGAAATGATACCAAAGAGATCTGTAATCTTTAGTAGGAAAAATCCAAGAATGGATGAACTCACCAATGAAATGGGTACAGAGGGAGAACAACAGTAATCCAAGTAGAGAACCGTGGCTATACTAGAGTCGCCATGATTGAGGGGGTCTTAATCAATGAAATAGTAAAGAAGCAAGTATTTATGTAGTTTGAAAGCAGAGGTATAAGGCTACAGAAAAGACATGATGGAGGGTACCTAATCCCAAACAGAGACAGCAGCACTGGGGGAGATCCTTGTATGTGGCCACAAGTCATGTTACTAAAAGAATATTCAAAGTCAACATATTCTCTTAAACATGATCCTCATCCTCCTCTTGCTTTTTGAATTCTGTGAATACCAACCTCACCAGTCAGCCTCTGTCAATCTTATGAATGACACATTCACAGCCTCCGTTCATCTTGGGAAGGATGGGAGCTAAGGCTATACCATAGGAGGATCCATTAAAGAAATGGGGCCTGTTAAATTGGAGAAAAGAAGGCTTGATGGAGAACATGGTATATATAGTCTTCAAACATTTGTAGGGCTGATGTGTGGGAGGATTAGATTTATCTAATCTGGCCTTGGAGGGCTGAGCCAGGAGCACTGAGAGAAGTTCCAAAGAAGAAATTAAGACTACGTGGGAGGAAAGGTTCCCAAGTTTGAGGGGCTGCCTCAAAAAGCAAGAGCCCTGGATGAGGCCTTCAAAAGCAGAGGCCAGATGACCCTTTCTTGGACATGCTGAAGGACTTTTAATTATGGGGGATTAGATGAGCAGCTTGGATATCCAAGATTCTTTGAATGGCAACTCTCTCTGGAGCTAAGTCTGAAAACCCCTTCCTTTTCCTCCCTATAACATTGAATACACATACACATAGAAGGAAACATGTATTTAATAACTGCTTATTAAATTGCACTGAACTAAAGGCCTTACAAATATTATTTCATTCAATTCTCAAAATCACCTTGGGAAGTAGGTGCTATATCATCACCTCCTTTTTACAGCTGAGGAAACTGAGGCAGCCAGCAGTTAAATGATTTGCCCAGGATCATAGAGCTAAGAAATGTCCGGGGCTGGATTTAAATTCTGATCTTGGTTTCCAGATTCAGTATTCTACTGTCTTTAATGAGCAAGCGTTAATTAAGCATTTACTATGTTTCAAGCACTAAAGATACAAAAGCAAAAATGAGATAGTCCCTGCTCTCAAGAAGCTTACAGTCTAATGGGAGACAATATTATTTGGGGGAGTTGTGAACGGGGGATAAAAGTTATGTATGGTCTGTGAAATTACCAAGATGGTGAATAGAAGTAGCTGATAAATGCACTCTTTTCAGAGAAAAGAGGGAAGGCTTCTGTGTGGACTGTGAATAGTCATCTCCACAGGGGTAGAGATGAAGAGCCTAGCCTGAGTGCCTAGCTCCTCCCAGGTATTGCCTCTGCTTGGGAACCCAGAGGGAAAGGGGCCACAGGAACAACAGTATAGAAGATGGGCAGGGGCCTGTGAGGTTGAACAAATTCTCAATAAAGACAAAGGAAATAATGGGGAGAGGGGAGAGTGCTCACACCAAGAAGGAGAAGGATTTCAACTGGCAAATATAGCAGGAAGGAGTTCTAGGCCTGGGGGACATTTTGTGAGGAGTAAGACATAATAAAAAGCAGCCCAGTTTGACTGCCATATGTCCCCCATTTCTTTAATTTCATTTACTAAAAAAAGCTGAAACCCAGAATTAGAGCTAGACCAAAAGGCAAACAAATTAGAACCAGGCTAAGTTCTTAATTTATCCTCTAGATAAATGGGGGTAGCTAGATGTGAATAGTCAGGAAGGCACTCATCTGATTTCTGACTAGGTGACCCCGGCCTAGTCACATAACCCTGCGTCCTCTATTAAAATGGGCTGGAGAAGGAAGTGGCAAACTACTCTAGTATTTTTGCCTGGAAAACCCAAAATGAGATCATGAAGAGTAGGACATGATTAACAAAAAGGATTGAGCAGCAACAAATAGGTCAATTGGGAGCTACTGAAGATTTCTGATGAGGGGAATGTACCCAGTCAAAGCTTTTCCAAGACTCCATTAATTCTCATTTGGATCACTGCCAATAACCTCTTGACTCACTTCAGTCTTCCCCCTATACTAGCCACATCAATCTTCTGAACGAAGTTTGGCAAATAACGTTTCCTGAGCTCCAAACTTGTAAAGCTCAAATCCTCTCCTCCAGGTTTTCCCAGGAGATCCACTCTACTCTAGCATTTTCACCTTCTCTCCTTACTACAAGTCCAATTCCAGACAAACTGATTTACTCTTAGTGAGATTCTCCTCAAGTTCAAATCTATGCCACTGCCCTTTATCACAAGGATTCTGAATCTTTTTTTTTTTGTTTCATGGACCGCACTCCTTTGGCCACCTGATAAAGGACCCTTTCCAAGGATGACAGTGCATTTTAAAGTGCATGCAATAAAATACATAGTACTATTTTTTAAGTATATAGAAATATCGTCATCAAAATATTTTAAAAAAAAGTTCATTATGCTCAAAGGGCGATAAAATGGTGCATACTCTTTGATCGGATAGTGTTACGACTGGGTCTATATATCCCAAAAAGATCATAAAAAATGAAAATTAAAAAATGAAAAAGGAAAAAGACCTGCATGTGCAAAAATGTTTGGAGCAGCTTTTTTTGTAGTGGCAAGGAATTAGAAATTGAGTAGATGCCCATCCATTGGAGAAAGGTTAAATAAGTTATAGTATATGAATGTGTTGGAATATTATGTTATAAAATATTATAAGATAAATATTATGTTATAAAAAAGAGCAGGCTGATTTCATAAAAGCCTAGACTTTTACGAACTGATGTCAAATGAAACAAGCTGAACCAAGAGAACACTGTACACAGTAACAAGAAAATTATCTGATGATCAATTATAATGGATTTGGCTCTTCTCAACAATGTGGAGATTCAAGGCAATTCCAATAAACTTGGCATGGAAAATGTCGATCTAGAGAGAGAACTATGGAAACTGAATAAGGATTGAAGCCTAATATCACCTATCTTGTTTGTTTTTTTCTTTTGGACTGATTTTTTTCTTGTATAACTTGACAAATATATAAATATGTTTTAAAGAACTGCACATGTTTAACCTCTATCAGATTGCTTGCTGTCTTGGGAGACAGGAAAGGAGAAAAATTTGGAACACAAAGTCTTATAAAATAGAATGTTTAAAACTATCTTTACATATATTTGGAAAAACAAAATACTATTGAGGAAAAAAAAAAAAGTTTATGGGCCCCAGACTAAGAATTCATGCCCTATCAAAATCACTATGGTTACTCAAATCATGGATGTGTATACTTCTTTGATGTTTGAATAATCTTGTGAACTTGGGATCCTTTAACTCTGGCAAAGGCACAATCATTCTGAATATAGTAGTATAATATTTGTTTCTTCTCAGAATATGTTAATTAAGGAGACATAGTTGCATTATGGAAGTACTCTTAAGGACTCTAACACACCAAGGAAAACAAGGATACTTTGTGGACTATATTCTGCTAGATTCTAGCCTGGGAATTACAGTATAATCTTGAATAGTTTTGCTGTATCTAGTTTCTTTTAATTTCATTTTGATTTTGGATGGAGCTTGGTCCTTTTCTGTGCCATTAAAAGACATACAACCTAGACTTCTCGTCAACCAAATTAGGGGAGAGGGAAGATGACCTTTAAAGTAGCAAAATAATGAAGTTTTCAGATTTGTCCTGCCACCATTGTCATGAAAGTTTCTTCTTTAATTCTTCTATTCCTAAATATTCAATAGAAAGCTGTATTACTCAGAACCATTAGTATACTTTTCCTGCTTTTTCTAAGCAAGTATACCAGTAAGAAGCACACCAATGTTACTTGCTGCCTTTTAATATTCTACATGTTCTTGTTTCCATGTTTTTGCTCATATTACTTCTATTTAATTTCTTCCTCTTTCATCTCCACCTGTAGTAAACGACCAGCTTTCAAGGTGAAATTCAAAACCCTTTCATAAAACCTTCCCTGATCCCCAGGCCAGAAGTGATCTCGATTTCTCCCTCCATCTCTCCTTTCCTCCCTTCTCCCAATATCACTTTCTCTCTCTCCTTGGTTCTCACAGCATGCAGTACCTTTTTTTTTTTTTTTTTTTTTTTTTTTTTTTTTTTAAAGTTGGTATGTTCTAATAAGCATTCTGGTTATTTATGCATTATTTTTCATCTGTTTCTGATAGCCTGAAGCTCTTTGTGGACAGGGCTTGTTTCTCACATTTCTCTCTCTTTCAATACTTAGCTTAAGGTCATGCACATACATGGCAGACACTCATTCAAGGTTGGTTACATTGACTTGCGGGTGACAAAAACTCAAGTCATACAGGCAGGGATTGGAAGAACTAAAGAAGAATCAAAAAGAAAAAGAGGAAGAGTAGTCAAGGAAATGCAAAATGCCTGGGCATGCTGCCTCCATGAACACCAAAGATGAATGTTCATAAGGAAGATGCAGAAAGTGGTGAATAAAGGCAGCACAGCTACAAAACACTGTGAAAAGGAGCAGGGATGTAGAAGGCAAGCTGAGAAAAAACAAGCCTTCCCAATGGATAATCTCCATTCTGTATGTCATGTTGCATCAAGCAGATGTCATGCTGAAGCAATTTCCAGATTCCAGATAATTACCTGAAATAAATGACCTCAGATTTGTAGTTAATTCTGTGTGTCTTCTGTTGAGGAGACTTGGGAGTTGGCAGACAGAAAATTCAGTTGGATGGTTAAATTTATGCAGAAAGTATATTTGTATACAAGCAGCTTACTTCTAGCCAGGTAATAATGCGTGACTCAGTAACTGAAAACTGCATGCGGTAAAAAAAAACTTCCTTCTTAAAAGCAAGAAGATGTGGATGAAGTTGCCAGTTTCCCCTTAACAATTCCCTGGTGACATGATCCCTGGGGTGACTTGACATGCAAGTACTCTGAGCTAATCATGATGCATGGCAACAACTTGGCTCCGATTCCCTACATTCATCATGGGGCTTTGAAAGGGTTGTGGACAGAATGTTTAACAGGAGAGTCTGTTGAAGGTCAGGACTGATTGGTGGAACATGTAGATCTTCCCATAGTTCTGGGTACTATGTAGTACAAATAAATTAATGTTTACCTCAATTATCTTGGTCTCCAGATTATTTTTCATAGCAAATCTAGAGGGACTGATTATACTCATGGCAGAGTATACATAAACATAAAAGAAGGAAAGCAGAGGAGAAACCATAGGCTTAAATGAGCTCAAAGCTGAATAGAATCCCAAAGTATCAAACTCTTTATAAACACTTGAGGACTCTATAATCTTCAGCCTCAGAAGTTTAAATGTGAACATTCTACTAAGGTAAAAGCAACAAAATGATCCAGGAAGACAGAGTTCTAGTGAGAGTCAAGCAAGTGATGGCCCTGACAGAGTCTGAGACTCCAGCTAGCCCCAAGGGGAGAAAATGTGCCCCAAACTGAAACACATTTTGCCAGGGAAACAAGTGGCTGGGGTATCTATAGTCCTGGGTAAAATGGCTTAGGAGCTTGGCTATTATTTATAACACTCTATGGGGAAAATACATTGTTTCAAATCACAAAATGGAACTGAACTTGGTCCTAAATCATTTCCTGTCTGAAAGGCCCTTCAACCTCTTCACTGGATCCAACATGTCTCAAGTCTATGAAACCTTCCTCGATCACATTTGCCAAGAATATACTCTCTCACCCTCAATTATGTGCGGGTATCCACCAGCCTCAGCACAAGCCAGCCGGGGCCCAGGAGTCCCTGTCGGCAAGCTGGAGATTGTCTCCACACCGAGTGTCCCCCTTCCCCCAGCTGAAGGTGCAGGCGGACCCGGGGCAAAGTCAACCCGGCCGTGGAACCGGGGATGGCCCGGGAGAAAGAGAAGCATTCTTCTAAAACCCCAGATCCCCAAGGTTCCCCAGAAGAATGCTAAAAACACCGGGAGTGGAGGGGCCCGAGGGCAGCCAGGGTCTCCCCACCCCGCCCGCGGGGAGGGGCACGTGTACACCGAGTGCCCAGGATCACAGCAGGGAAGAATGGGGGGCGACGCCGGCTTCCTTGGGCACAGGGGGTGCGTGACTGGGGAGCGCAATCCGAAGGGACAAGAAGCCCAATCCAAGCCGCCCCTGGAACACGGGGACTGAATCCCTGAGCCCTCGGGGGCCTGGAGGCACAGCAGGGACACCATCAGACGGCCTCGAGGAATGAAGGGGGAAAGCCGAGGCTCCGGGCCTCCGTTTCCCCATCCTAACTATAAATCGATGGCTGCAATAGTTCCTGATGCCTTTAAGATCAGCCCCGTGGGGAGGTGCTCTCAAGGTAGGAACTAGGAGCTTGGAGCCAACACCCGGGTTCAAATAGAGGCTGGGTACAGCCTCTGTGGGCCAGCCGGGAGAATGGGCGGGGCTCGAGGACCCAAAGGGGAGGAGCTCAGAGGGAGGCGGGGGGTGGGGCTTGAGCCGCGCGTGCGCGACGAGAGCCGGCGGCGGCAGGAGGTGGGCGTGCTCTTTCGCTCGTCGCGGGGCGGGCCGAGGGCGGGGGCGGGGCTCCCCCGGGAGGACGGGGCCGAACCAGGGCGGAGGGGGTGGGGAAGGGGCGCTCACCTGCGCAGACCCGCCGCGGCGCCCAGGACTCGTCTCCTCCTCAGAAGGGAGAGGCGGCGAGACAGCCTGGGGCCACCTGCTCCCCGGGTTTAGTCGCCGGCCCCATCCAGCCCGGCCCCCCGGCGGAGGCAGCCCCTCGGACACTCAGCTCTCGGTTTCGCCCCCGGAGCGGAGCCGGAGGGGGGACCGGCCAGGCCAACTCTCAAGCCCACTCCCCGCTCCCACCTACCCCCTTTGTGACATCCCTTACCAATCGCGGGTCCGCGCTCACACAATCGTCCAATCAGCATCGGGATGGGGAGGGGCTTCGGTGACCAGCGCGGGCGGTTGCTCGAGGGGCGGAGCCTTCATTCTACCTCGGAGGCTGTTGTCGGTTACGAGGCCCGGATGTTGACCCTACATTGCTAACAACAGAGGGCACCTGACTGGGCGTCGCTCGCCCTGAGGTCAAAGGCCATGGGGGTTGAGTGCCGGTGGGTGGTAGGACTTGGGCAGGGGCTTTCTGGCTTCGCTTCTGTCGGAGACGAGATCCCTGCCGGGTGGGTCACCTGGTCGTCTTGTCCCCGGTGACCCTCATCTTTCCGAGCTGGGGAGGCAGAGAGCCCTAGAAGGCTGTCACGGCCACTGAGGCTTCCCGGGGGAGTTACGGGAGTAGTCGCACAAGAAACAACCTTTTGGGGTTTCAGTTAATTCATACCTAAAATTGAGGGGCAACTATTTCTCTTTATAATATTCAGTTTAAAATTCCCTCCATTGGTCCAGCCCCTCTTCCACCCATTGAGAAGGCAGGCAGTATCTCACGACCCACGTGACATCATGCAGAACATATTTTGAACTGGGCCAGATGACTCGCAAGGTTCTTTTGCATTTATCAGGGCGCTTTACAAGTAATGACCTCGTTTGCTCCTCACAACCACCCTGGTTGAGATCGATCATTTTACAGAAGAGGAAACTGAGGTTTGAGTATGACCCACCCTGAATACCGGGCACAAACTATTGGATCTCGGATCTCCCGGACTGCAAATTCAGGGCTTTAAGCCCTCGGCCACATGGCTCTCTCAGTTTTAGACCCATAAACCCATGAAATGTATCCTTTGCTCATCCCAAGAAGAAATCCCAAGGACTTGAAAAGGGACCCCACTCATGCTGCTGGGAGAACACTTGCTCAAACTGGGTTAAAGAGACGACTATCACCAACAAAATAACCCTTCTTGGCCAAAACAAGTCTAAAAGGGTGTGCCAGAATGTGTGTGTGTGTGTGTTTTGCATTTCATAGCAAGATCTAGGATAATTTTTCACCTGCTTTGAAAAAATACATCACATTTCATTAAAAAATAATGAAAATGACCTAATCAGGCTAGTTCAGTACATTTTCCTTCAGGATTAATTGACTTCTCTACCTTAAGCAAACATTTAAAATGTGAATAATCAAAACTCTGGTGTTAATTAAATGGAATTGATCAATGCCAATTGCCAAGATGGGTAAGCAAAACCCAGAAGGCATTAAATAAGTCTGCCTGGGGTTGAAAAAAATCTTTAAAAATCAAACTACTGAAGTAAGAATTCTCCATTTAACAAAAATTACAGAAAACTGGAAACATTGTCAGAAACTGGGCTAACCCAACATCCTGAAGGTAGTTTCACCTACTCTGAAATGGTCACATTTTTAAAAAATGAGAAAATAGGTGATGCCTAATACCATTATGGCTAGCAGGAGAACTCTTTCAAAGGATTTAGAAGGGATTGTAAATACAAAAATAGACCAGTTTAGTTACATAATATTTTTTAAAAGCTTTGGTAGGAACATTAACAGTTTTTAAAAAATTATTAAAAGTTATACAAGTGTAGTCATGCAAAACATTTCTATATTATGTGAAAGAAAAGTCTCCCTCTTTCCCCAAAAAACACCTGGAAAAAAGTTCACTTTAATATGTATTCAATGAGACCATCAGTTCTTTGGTTATGGATGTAATTATTCATCACTATGTTCTTCAGTGTTGTCTTGGATCACAGTATTGCAGACAATAGCTGAGCATCTTAAGAGTATTGCTGTTACTTTATACACAGTACAATTCACTTTGCATTATGCATTAGCTCATGTAAGTCCAGGTTTTTCTAAGGGCATACTGCTCATCATTTCTTACAGCACAATAGTATACCATCATAATCACATAGCACCATTTATTCAGCCATTTTCCAATTGATGGGCATCCAATCTCCCAATTTCCAAATCACTGCTACCAGAACAGAGCTGCTATAAATATTTCCACATATGTCCTTTCCCCTTTTTTAAGTCTTTTTTTTTTGGATACATAGTAGTGGCACTGCTATGTCAAAGGACATGCATAGTTTTATAGCCCTTTGGGCATAGTTCCAAATTGCTCTTTAAAAAAATTTAAATCAGTCCATAACTCCACACACTTGCATTGGCTCTTTTTCCCCCATATCCCCTTAACATTTGTCATTTTTTCCTGTCATATTAGCTAATCTAAGGAGGTAGAACCTAAGATTTCTGCCCCCTCCCCCCCCAATTTGGAGCACTTCCTCATATAGCAATAGCTTTACTTCATTTGAAAACTGTTTCTTGATCATTTATCAATTGAAGAATGACTCCTATTTTTATAAATTTGACTCAGTTCTGTTTAAGAAATGAGACCTTTATCAGAGAAAATTACTTCAAAATTTTTTTTCAAAATTGTTTTTTAAATGTTATTCCCATATTATTCCTACCAATTTATTCTATTGTCTCCTTTTCATCTTGTCCCTCCTTAAAAGTGTTCTGCTTCTGCTTTTTCCAATATGTTCTCCCTTCTATTACTACCATCCCTTGTCTAATTTTCTGTTCCTACTTACTTTCCTGTAGAGCAGGCTAGATTTCTATATCCAATGGAGTGTGTTCCTTTTTTGAGCTAATTCTGATGAGAATCAAGTTCATTCACTGCCCTCCCCCTTCTCACTATAAAATCTTTTTCTTGCCTCTTTTGTATGAGTAATTTACCCTATTCTGTCCTTCTCTTCCAATGGATTCCTTCTACCTTGTTTTTTAGATATCATGCCTTCATCTCCAACTCTCATCTATGCTGTTTATAAATGTTCCTAAATGACCTGATGAGAAAACTTTTTATGAATTACAAGTATCACCTTATAGGAATGTAAGTTTAACTTTGTCTCTTCTTGAAAATCAAATTTTCTCTTTGGCTATGATCTTTTCAAGAATGCTCAAAAGTCCGATTTCATTCAAGTCAGCTTGTTCAGAAGATGATTCTTGGTAGTAATCTTAACTCATTTGCCCTTCAGAATTATCGTATTCCAAGCCCAATAATACTTTAATGTAAATGTTAAATCTTGTGTTATCCTGACTGTGGATCCATAAGATTTAAAATTATTTCTTTCTGGCTGCTTTTAATATTTTCTCCTTGACCCAGGAACCCTAGAATTTGGCTACAATATTCCTGGAGTTATTATTTTGGGATCTTATTCAGGTAGTGATGGGTGGATTCTTTCAATTTCTATTTTACCCTCATTTTCTACAATATCAGGGCAGTTTTCCTTGATAATTTCTTGAAAGATGATGTGATTTTTTTTTTTTTATTTAAATCATGGCTTTCAGGTAGTCCAATAATTTTTAAATTATCTCCTCTGAATCTACTTTGTGGTTCAGTTTTTTTCCAATGAGTTATTTTACTTTTCTAATTTTTTTAATTCTGTTTCTTGACTTCTAATAAAGTCATTAGCTTCCATTGACTCAATTCTAATTTTTTAGGAATTTTTTTTTTCCCCCACGAACTTTTGTACTTTTTCCATTTGGCTAATTTCTGCTTTTCAAATATTCTTCTCACTAGTTTTTTGTACCTCTTTTGCCATTTGGTCCATTCTAGTTTTTTTAAAGGCAGTTTCTTTCTTCAATATTTGTGTATGTGTGTCTCCTTTTCCAAGCTAACTTTACCATTTTCTTGCATCATTCTCATTTCTCTTCCCCATTTTACTTTTATTTTCAAGATCCTTTTTGCACTCTTCTATGCACTGAGCCCAATTCCTCTTTTTCTTGGAGGCTTTGCACTTTGACTTTGCTATCTTCTTCTGAGTGTTTTTATCTTCCTGGTCACCACAGTAACTTTCTACTGTCAATTTTTTTTTTCATTTGTTTGCTCATTTTTCCAGTCTATTTTTTGACTTTTTATTGAAGTGTGGTTCTGATTCCAAGCTGGAGAGTGCATTTCCCAAGCTTCAAGTTTGTACAGCTGTTTTCAGAGATACTTCTAAGGTTCCTGTACATTTTCAATTCTTCCAAGGTGGTATGATTTAAAGAGGTGTACGCTCTGGCCTGACAAATACTCTTTTCTATCCTGGCACTGAGATAAGGGTCCCTGCTCCATTGCTGGCCACCTCCTTGTCTTGGACTGCCACCCAGGGGTGTGACCAAGATCTGAGTATGGGCAAAGCAAAGCGACACTCCTTTCACCCTGCCCCCCAATCTATTGCCGATCAATTGTTCAACCCCCTTATCTGTGGGCTGGGAACTCTGGAAGCAGCAGCTACAGCTGCTGATTCAGTAGCTCCCAAGATCTGCTCCTGGTTGCTGGGACTGTATTCCACAATTACTTTACTACTGACCTCTGAAATGAGCTTTGTCTGGAAAATCATTTCACCCTGTTCTTTTGTAGGTTCTGCTGTTTTAGGAATTATTTTATGGAATTATTTAAGAAAGGTTTGGAGGAGAGCTCAGATGAGTAGCTACCTTTTTCCATCATCCTGGTTCTGCCTCTTCCAATATAGTCTTAACTTGAACAAAAACTTAAGGATTTGTTTCATCTATCAAAAGAGGGGACCAGATTAAAGGGAAGGCCTCAGAAGTTCTTTCTATTTGAAAAAGTCCCTTCTATCTAGTGTTTTGTGTTCCTATGATTTCAAAACAAGTCTCTGCAGCTCATTTTGGATAAAGTTCTGATATCTTAAGTTCCTTGTTAGATTCTGGTCCACTATATGTACTATTTTAACCAATCAGTAAACATTAGTTGCTTATGATGTGTTATGTACTGGGCTAAAGCTGTGGATAACTAAGCAATCCTTAACAACTACTGAGCAGAAGGTGCTGATGAGTCAATGGATTTTTAAAAGGGAGTGACTTGCTCTTCATTTTCACAGGGTAAATGACTACCCTTCACATCTCCCCCTTACTCTGGCCATAATAGTTGTTATTCCCCACATGGGAATGGGGTCAGAGTAAGGAGAGAGAATTGACTAAGCTTAAAACTATGTCTTCAGATGCCTCTTCTTCTGCTGATTGTCTTTTTGTTTGATCACAGATGATTGAACAAGGATTCTGAGATAGATGTGTTCAGTTTTGGAGGCAAATTTGTTAGCTGAAGAGATTTGAAGGTTAGAGATCCTGGGTCTGTTGGGTGGGGCTGAACAGTAGCAAAGGAAATGGAATGGGAGAAAACAACCACTATGAAGAACTTTGAGTACAAACCTAAGCCTAACTTGCCAGAAAACGAGGACTAGAAATTTTTTGGACAGTGCAGAACTGAAAGTTAACAACTGATAACTGAGCAGTTCTGTCAACTATTTCACATTCAGATTATAAGTCTTAACTTATTGGTGGAATATATCAGTATTTAATACTGCTACAAGTTTAGCTTACATTTGTTATAAAAATAAATACAAATTAGAGAATTTTATCTGAAGTCTGCCAGTGATGGCTTAGTGAGGGCCTCTTGTATGCAGCATTTTTGTATCAGATAAAAATACTTGCCCCATACCTGGTTTACATAATACACTGAATATTTTCCTTCCCTGTTTTTGGGAAACCAAAGAGAGACACTTAAATAAACTTTACAGGCATACCTTTAAGATATCATAGGTACAATTCTAGACCACCACAATAAACTGAATACTGCAATAAATTGAGTCGCACAAATTTTTTGGTTTCTTAGTACACATAAAAATTATGTTTATACTATTCTGTAGTCTAGTAAGTGTACAATACAATTATATCTAAAACTCCCTATATACCTGTTAATTTAAAAATATTTTATTGCTGAACAAAAAAATGCTAAACGTCATCTAAGCCTTTATCAAGTTCAAATCTTTTTGCTAATGGAGGATCTTGCCTAGATGTTGAAGGCTACTTTCTGATATGTGGTGGTGGTTACTGAAGGATGGGGTGGCAATAACACTATTTTAAAATAAGCCAAGAATAAAGTTTACCTATTGATTTGATTCTTTTTTTGAATATCTAGAGACCACTCTCGGATTATTAATTTGCCAAATTTCAGTATTTTTGTGTTTCAATTAATAGGGAGTTAATAATTACAAATAGATCCAAGGAAAGGAAAACAGATAGGGTATGGCCAGTTGGTGAAGTAGTCAGAACTAACACAATGTTTATCAATTACTTTTGCTGTCTTATATGCACAAGGTTTGTTGTGTCACAAAATAATTATAATAGTAACATCATAGACTTATGATCACAGATCAGTAAAATAGATATAATAATAATGAAATCTGAAGTATTGTGATAATTACTAAAATGTGACACATACTATTGAAAAACTGGCACCAATAGACTTACCTGATGCAGGATAGTCACAAAATTCCAATTGATTTAAAAAATGCAATACTTGCAAAGGGCAACAAAATGAAGTGCAATAAAATAAGATAGGCCTGCATTGATATAAAGGAGGATTCAGTTAAAAATCATATAGTTTTAAAAACCTGAGAGATCATTTACTTCAAGTGTTTTACATTTTACAAATTAGCTGTATGTAATCTTTATGGCTTCAGATGCCTCCTGTGGAAAATGGGATTGTTTGGATAAAGCTGTAGCATAGAGCAGATGGTCTCTCATGGTTTCTTTCTTTTAGTTTTAACAATCATTTTATGATTTTTCTATACTAGTGAACCTTTTCATTGTAACATAAAATCCAGAAAATTTGTTGACATCCTATTATGAAGGTTTTTGTCATTTGGTTCTTTTACTACTCTTTCCCCCACATTGCTCACTCGCCTATCACACATCAAATCCAGGTTACCTTCACTACTAATAGTTCTAGAGAGAATGTAGTCGTCTTCTATGGACTGAATTGAAAAGTAACTTGCTGAACTAATGTATCTTTGCATTTTCATTGTCTTTAAAGTTTGCAAAGCCATTTAATCCCATCCTCAAACTCTCTGTGATAGGTTATTCTGCTGAGCACAGAAATCCTGAGATGCTTCAGGTGGGGAAGAGGAGGGTCCTATCAAGGGATAGGATGGCAGGGGTGGAATTTTTTGCCATGAGGGATGCTAAGCTTAAATTCTGGAACTGTGACATATTAGCTTTTCCCCCTCTACTGCCCAAACTTGAACAAGGCACTGGTCATCTCTAAAGTGAGGGAGCTTGGACCAGATGATGTCTGTCCTTCCTTCCAACTTTACCTCCTGTATCCCTATAAAACACACTAAGAGTAAATAGCAGCAGCAGGACTCTACTCCAGGTCTTTTTCCTACTGTATTATATATTTTACTTGATATGTTACAAATATTCATATACAAACTATAAAGACTTGTTAGAATGAGGTGCATAGTTGTGTGTGTGTGTATGAGATAACAGTCAATATTTAGAATTAATAACTAAAACCTAATTAGCAAAGGCAGCATACAGAATAAAGGGGATAGTTCTGCCACACTGTGCTCACATCTGAAATCCCATGTTCAGTGCTAGGTGCCATGTTTTGGAAATGATAGAAGATAATAGTAAGTATCACAAGGAGACAACCAACATGAAAAGAGGCCTAGAAACCACATTCAGTAACAGGAAATGGAGAAAGCTTAGGAGGCCATTATTGCTGTTTAGAAATATTTGAAAGACAGATCATCACACATGGAAAAGAGATCTGAGATACATATATTCCACTACAAATGGTAAAAGTGTGGAAGCTGTAGATAGGTAGAATATAAGGAAAAACTACCCACCATCAGAGCTTCCCAATAATGGAATAATTGCTTCTGGAAGGGGTGAGTTCCCTGTATATGGTTTGAAGTCTTCAAGTTGAGAGTGAAATATGTAGTAGGGGTATTGTAGAAAGGATTCTGTAATGAGTTGTAACATAGGTTTGCATTGATCTTTTGAAGTCCCATTATAATTTGTTACTATGGCACTGTGACCTATGTGATAGGCTTTGTGCTTGGTCCCAGTACTGATCTGTTATCTGAAAACCAGTTTGGATAGTTTGGAACACATCTTTGGGATCAGCCAAAAGATGAAGAACTTTTCTCTATAGAAACTCTGGGAGACCTTCTACTAAAGTCAGAAAATATGTATAGGTCGAGAAGTATGTCTATGCTTCCCAAGGGGCATTAGCAGACACCCGCTCTTAAGCAACATATTATTGACAGAGAAATACAGATCATGAGATCTTTCTGCCAAAAAGAGTCAGTGTTCAATTAATGGCTCAGGCTGGACTTTTTCCATTGAAAGAACATATAGTGAACTGGTTAGGCCAAACTGCATATTAACTTAGTTTTACAACATGATATCTATTTTTTATTGTATCTTGTTAAATAATTCCAATAAAACATTGTCTGCAGCACAACTAGCCTCAAACCCTTTGTACCTCATTTGCCTTGCATCCCAGAGGAGCACATAAATGAAGTATGAGCTCCCTCAAAAACTCTGTATACAAAATGTAAAACCATCCTCTCTCCTGTTCTGATGCCAAGAAAATGATGATGGCAGACTGATGCACAGGGATCAGTGAGACTGCTGTCATCAAGATGAGGAAGCCATAGTAAATGGCAGAATTGAGAGGCAATGCTTCATTTAGCTGGAGGGGTTTTCATGCTGCCCTCCCAGCATGGACCTGGCCCTCAGAGTAATCAGTAATGGGAAACCAGCCCTAACATCTTGCTCACTTTCCCTCTCTGAATCCTATTTTGTGCTAGCCTGATTGTTCCAATTAACTATTTGCTCAGAATAGTTGCTCTTATCCATATTGCTTATTTCTTGACATTCATTCTCTGTGCAACACTTAAATCTGGGAAGTACCCAGTGATGTCTGTTCTAAATTAATATTCTGGTCAGGAAGATTTAGTCTGATCCTAACGGTACAAGGTGTCCAGTATCATATAGGTATTGCTAAATTCTGTGCTAAGAACCTGGGTTCTTGACTGGGCGGGGTCTGTCAACTTTAAAACGGATAGGACGCTGGCCAAATAATGTTCATTCCTGGATATGGCCTAAATAAGCAAAAAGTATCTTGGGGACCTCCCTCCTTCCAGCAACAAATTGTAATTTAGGAAAAACATCAAAAGTCTTGAGTAAAATAAAAAATGTTGAACGATATATGAAATTCTCCACTGTCATCACTGTTGATATACTTTGTCACTTTAGGTTAAGTTAAAAACACATATCAGTTCTCTTTGAAAGAAGGAAACCCAAGTCAAAATCCATCCACTTGACATTTCCCTTTTTCTTCTATGCTCTTATTAACATTGATCAGACACCAGTTTCAACTTTGGATTGGTGATTTCTTTGACCAAAATAAAAGTCTAATTTGTGGAAAGTTTCTGATAAGAGTCCAATATGGCTTTTCGCTCAAGCAAGTCCTTAATCTTTTTAGGGCCTTAGTTTCTTCATCTATAAAATAAAGGTGTTGAATTCTATGTATTCCATTTTTCAGCTCTGAAAGTCTATGAGTCTGTGACTTAGAAGGGATGTTTATTCAATTTGAAGATGACAAAAGCTAGGATGCATAATGAACATAACGGATGGCAGATTCAAATCTATCTAAGTAGTCTGGAACACAAGGCCCAAAGATGAAATTAAATAAAAGGAAGAGCCTTCCTTTAGGTTAAAGCAAACACACTCCCCCCCATACATACCCATACCCACACAGTGACTGTATAGCAATGGTACATGTAAAAGGAATGTGAGTTTTAGTTAAAGTTGGAGAGAGTAATATAATGCTAAAGAGTCTAACAAGTATTAGGCCAAACCATAAAACTCTTGTGTATATATTGCATGACACTGGTCAAGCCTCATCAGGAACATTGTGGTTTGATTCTAAGTGCAACAGTTATTGGAAAATACAACAGTCCTTGGAAAATTAGAATTATTCCAAAGGACGGTAACAGGTATGGAAACCATGTGATATAAAATACAATTGAAGAAACTAGGGATATTTATTTTTGAGAAGAACAGACTAAGCAGAATTATGATCTGAAGATCTGGTATGTAGACTTGCTCTGTTTTGCCCAAGAGGGCAGAACTAGGAACTAATGGCAGATTTTAGAGCAACATAAAGAAGATTCTAGCTGAATCTGTCTAGTAATGAAATAGTCTTTAGGTTGTGATCTCATGGCCAAGGGAATTGTTTAAGTTGAGGCCGACTGAGCATGTGTTATAAAGCTAAGAAGGGATTTTCATTTTATACCAGAAATTACCCTTCCCTCAAAACAGAGAAGCAGCTTGCTATCAGAAAAGCCTGCAGCATCTGCAGTGACAAAACAGTAGCATAATCAACAATAAGATGGGTGGCTACGTGGAGCTGCAGTGGAGAGAGCTCCAGCCATGGAGTCAGGAAGACTTACCTTCCCAAGTTCAAATATGGCTTCAGATACTTCCTAGCTGTATGACTCTGGGCAAGTCACTTCACTCTGTTTTGCCTGAGTTTCCTCATCTGTAAAATGAACCGGAGAAGGAAATGGCAAACCCCTCCAGTATTTCTGCCAAGAAAACCCCCAAAATAGGATCCCAAAGGACATGACTGAACAACAAAAAGGTGGAATTAGAGAACATCCTAAAGAGAGAAAAAAATACCCAGAAATTAGATTTCTTTAGAACAGTGGTGTCAAATTCAAATAAAAACAGGTGTTTTTGGGGGAGGGAGGGCTACTAATCTGTATATGAGAATCCTTGCAGGCTGCATGTTGATTGTTTGTAAAAATGTAATATCATTTATGTTTATCATATCATTTATTTTATTGAATACTTCCCAATTACATTTTAATCTGGTTTGGCCTGCCCTCAGGAGTTTTGTGGCTGGCACATATGGCTGGCAACACATGCCTCTGCTTTAGAAGATGTGAAATTATGTTAGTGTGAGAGTAACTGGTAGGAAACTGCCCAGTGAAGGTCAAATTTGGGGAAGCAGCACCCACCAGTGAACACCAACAGGTTACATATTCAATCTATTAGATGATCCTGGAGAGAAAACAGGTCATCAGGAAGCTTTTCTGTTGGTTTTATGTAGAGGGCAGCAGACAGTGGGGGAACTCTGGGTAAGGTATAAGACCCTTCAACCCAGAGAGAACTTGCTGACAATGTCTGGTTTGGCTCCCCACCTCCCTGTAGTACTCTCATCCTTCCTGAGAAGTTAGTGTTGTACTTGAGGGAAGGGATACTTACAGTAAAGAGAGACATTTACATATCAATAGCAGGGTGCTTATAGTTAGCACTTGTACAGTGTGCTATGTTGATATAATGGTTCAACAGTTGGCACATGCTCAGTGTGCTGTAGTGATATAATTGTACTAAGGTATTTAGGGGCTGAGAGGACTTGAAATAAACAGACTCCATTTTTGACCAGCCACATGGCCCCTGCCACCTTCATTCCTCCCTTAAGACCAAGGACTCAAGCTGGTCCTGAGATCCTCCAGAGAGCTAGTCCGGACAGTATATATTTTGGCACCCCAGCTAGAAAGCACACTACAGTTTTATGCATTAGAAAAAAGAACAATTATGCACAAGGTAAACATTGTGTTTAAGAGCAAGTGTGTGCTTCTTCATTTAGAATCCGAGGTGGTTTGTGCTGCCTTTGATCAGGAATGAAAATTAGCTACGTGTAGAGAGCATTTTAAGGTTCCTCATACAACCTTGGAGGTAGGTGCTGTTATCATTTCCATTTTACAGATGAAGAAACTGAGGTTGAGAAAGGGTGAGTACAGGTTGGATTCAGCTTAGGCTCCCCCTTCCTTCAAGTCAAGCACTCCATCCATTGCCTCGAGTGCTATTCAAAAGCACTTAACTGCAAAATATCACTATAAATTAATACTGAGAACAATAATGCACTAATTCTTAGTGCTACACCAAGAAAAATTAATTGGTCAAGAGTCTGGATTTATTAAGAATGATCCTGGTCTGCATCAAAGACCTCAAGCAGTCAGTGATTCATGTGGGATGTTGGATTAATGTCAACATGCCCAGAGATAGGATCAGCGTGATGGTCTAATGAACAGGTTTAATGCTGTTCCAAAACAGAACTGAAAAAAAAACAGACTTTCTTCTAAACCCAATGACCCCTTATCACAGTGTACATGAAGGTGGGAGGCAACATGGCAGTCTCCTAATTTTCAGCCTCTATTCCTCAGAATAGCTCCTGATAAATTCTGAAATAGACATAATAATCATGCAAAAAATAGTATTTAACAATTTATATTTCATCATTTTAACTCTATCAGTAATTTTTGTCTCTGTTCAGTAAAAGAAACAATGTTCCATATAATAGAGTACATCATTGCATGTATTGTACAGCCTAATTAAAGTTGAACTGCACATAAACAAAGTATTTTAGAATATCTATTTTTTTCCTTAATATTAATTAAGCATGATTAAAACCAGTGCAAAAATAATACTGTTTACATTGAACAAGAGAACAACCTTTTCCAGGATCTGCTTTTCTTGATACAGCTGTTAGAATATAAAGGTATGATAAAGCAAGAAGAAATCCAACAACGATGAAATCCCCCCTCCTGCCATGGTCTTAGGCATGTATATGTCCTCTACTGGCCTCCCAGAGCATTCAGAGGGTCATCAAATGTACTGGACACCTTGTTTTCTAATCTTGTTTCAGGTGTTGACTGAGTGGACTGGCTTTTTGGCTTGGGCATCTTGGTCAAGCCACTAGATGAGAAAATATCATCTTAAATAAAAGAAAAAGAAGAGAAGTTAAGTAAAACATATACCCCACAAACTGCCATCATCTTCAGGGCCAAATTCCTGAAAGCAACCTGAAACAAGAGGACAGAGTCCCACACTGTCATGACACTCAGATTCTCGTACTGCTTCTAGTCCTAAATATAGACATCAATTTTGGTTTTATGAGAATATAACAACTGTTGAAAGCTCAGCTTAAAAACTCAACAGCCAAAATGCCTCATATTGTGAAGAAGTAAAGGTAGGAAGACAACACTTGCATCACCGCTGGCCCAAAATCAACTTGTGTCTCTAGTCAGAAAATTCTTTTAAGACTTAATGGATTGGGGCAATTAGGTGGTGAGTGGATAGAGCACCAGCTTTGAAGTCAGGAGGACCTGAGTTCAAATCTGGCCTCAGACACTTAACACGTCCTAGCTGTGTGACCCTGGGCAAGTCACCTAACCCCAACTACCTCAGCAAAATAAATAAATAAATAAATAAATTTCTTTCTCTTGGTACCTTCTCTGGGTTGATTCTATCCTACTTCCTATAGCATCAAATATTGTCAAACTACAAAAAAATTCTTCACTGATCTGGTCGCTATATGTAATCCTTAACACAGACTTTTCTTTCCCAGGTCAGTTCTTTCAATAGTCTTTGATATTCAGACTTAAGAGAATGTTATAAAAGTAAAAGTGTAATTACAAAATGCCCAGAGACAAATGCACTCACAAAACACAAAAAGTTCAGCTAAAAAGAGGAACAGCAGAACTGAGAGCATGGCAAAGATTTCCCATATGTTGACAAACGTTCAATAACATTTCTTTACCTGCAGAAACCTACACTCACCCATCTCATCATCGAATATTGACTTCGGCTCCACTTTCTTTTTTGATTTCTTCTCTTTGGGCTTTACAGTTAGGTCAGCAAAGATGTCAATGTTATCGTCAAAAAGGTTGGATTCCAAAGCCTTTTCCTTCTCTTTTGTTTTAAGTCTTGGCTTAATTGCTTCTGTAGCAAATATGTCATCCTTGTGCCCCACCACAAAAAGAAAGAAAAATACAATTTTAAATTAAGATGATGTTCTATGTTTAGATAAATGCAACAAAAATCTAGACTGCACAGCTACTCAAATTGATTGATAATGGTCATTAGACTTGTCATATGCATGTTATTTAATATCTGAAATTCCATAGTATTTGGAAATACTTTCTATGACAACTTTAGAACTTAGTTGGTTTTTTCTCCTTTTCTTTCCTGCCAACTTCCTGGGACTCTTAACATTTGTGTTAGAGACAGAGAGACAAGTTCATTCCTTAAGACTCAGCAGCTCACAAAATCATGCCGTTTCCAAAATTCTAATCTTCAGAACTCCTTCTTCCTAAACATCTAATTTTCTCTTGCACATTAAATCTGTTCTTCATTTGCATTATGACGTATGGCCCTTGGTGGGTTATGGGAAGCAGTGCAAAGAGCAAGACATCCCCAGTTCAAATCCTCAGACACTTACTAGTTTTATAATCATGGGCAAGTAACATAACCTTTCAGCCTTAGTTTCCCCAGATTTAGAGAGCAACTGGTAGTCCAGCTGGGTAGGAAAGTAGAGGAAAATAACAGGATGAAGACTAACTCCATTATGAAGGATCTTTAAATGACAGGTTAAGGCATTTGTACTTTATCCTACAGAAAACACGGAGTTGCACATTTTTGAATAGGGAACAAAATGGTCAGAAATTCGCATCTTTGGAAAATTACTTTGGCAGTTGGGTAGATTGGTCAGAAAATGAGGGGGGTATGGAGCTCAATTAAGAGGTTATTACAATAGTGTAGACTGAACATTTTAAGGACTTTAATGATGGTAGAAGGGAAGGGAAAGAAGTAGAAAGTGCCATGGAGATAAAATTGACAGGATATCACAAATGATTAGGTATGGAAGGTGAGAAAACAGAAATAGTTTAGTATGACTACAAGATTATAAATACGGGTCAGATGAGAGAACATTTCATGTTTGCTAAAGAATCTAAGTTGCCTATTGGACATTCAGGTTCTTATCCTTTAAATTCTAATATCACCGTCACCATGTAAAGTGCTACTTGGGCTTTTAGTTGGTAAGGATCCTTTTCCTCTTCAGTTGGCACTTATACGTAAATATTTTAGTTTGTGAGAAAATCATATCTTCCTATTTTGCTTTTGCCCCATGGAAAAAATGACACCATCTTTGCCTTCAAATCTGAAATTCCAGTGAATTATATGTACACTGCCTTCTCTAAATTTTTTATTTTCCCTGCATCTAGTGCAGTAATTTGTATAGTAGATGCTTAAAAAGTTTTACCTTGCTAAGATAGGGTCTTGACTTTGTTAAAACTGATAAAGTAAATAATTGGATTTTCCATTTAAATTGGATATGCTTTGGAAAATTTTAAGCTTTTCTAGGATCCATGGATTAAAATCTGAGTAGCAACTCTGCACCTAAGGTGAAAACCCTCCAGGGAGCTAGCACAATACTGTTTCAAGGTTAATCTAAAAATTAAGATCTATTTTATTTTTGTGTGTGACCAAATATAAGCTGTGACAAAAGAACAGAAATTGACTCTGGTTTTCTGAGTAAATTTTATGGGCTAGCAATAATCTAATTTATGCAAACAGATGTCAGCTACCCATAAAAATTTTTTAAATAAGATCCAAACAAATGAATGGCTTATTTCTCTATCAAGACTCTTAAAAGAACAAAGCACCAACTTAAACACCATCTAATTACCTCAAAAATGTCTTGTTTTTTTGAGACAACATCTTGCTGCCAGAGAGGTTCTGAAGTTTTGTTCTTGGCTTTCTGGTTTGTGAAGAGATCATCTTCTTCTTCTAGGAGAGGAACAGTATTTTTTTTCTTCAATGGTTTCTGCTTCACAGACTGAAAAAGATCCTCCTCAATCTCTGGGTCATCCAGGACAGGAAACAAAGATTGCTTTTCTTCTCTGATTATGGGCTGGTTGGCCAGGTCCTCAGAAGCCTTCTCCTTATCTTTTGCTTTCTTTGTTATTGACTTTGACCCAGAAACCTTTGCAAAGATGTCACCAGAATCAAAAAGGCTATCCTCAGTAGTCAGGTTCACAGATTTAGCTATAGGACTTCTCTCTCCTCCAGGTACTAGGGTAACTTCCAAAAAGGGGGAAGGAGCTGCTGCAAAAGCTTGTTCCAAGTTCTTGTTCTTGTCTACTTCTCTGGATGGCTGCTCTTGGATGGGTGGGGAGATAACATGCTCTCTACCCAACTGAGACCCTTCAGCATCACTTCTATCCTCAGCCTCACTGGATTCTTGGGCAGCCAGCCTCCGGGCAGCCCGAGTTTGGGGCCTTCGTTTTCCTTTCATTGTGATTCGGCTCTGTAGTGATAAAGGAATGTTCTCAGATCACACCCTGAAATTTTCTCCATGCAACCCTCCTTTGGTGATCTGGGGAACTCTACAGACCTCTTCACAGTAGTATGTGTAAATACATAAAATAAAACAGATAGGATCACAAAGAAAGCCCATTATATTGAAATACAGTTGATAAATTAAAAAAATAAGTCCATGAGCCACAGGTTAAGAACGTCTACTCTATACAAATGTTCTTAAAGAATTAATAAGCTTTAAGAAGTTATTCTAATCCCTCTCTCTCATCTCCAAGCAAGAGAGTATTAAGGACATCTAGATGGGCCAGCAAATAGAACTCCAGGCCTGGAGTCAGGAAGACTCACTCACACACTTCCTAGCTGTGTGACCCTGGCCAAGTCACTGAACTCTGTTTTCTTCAGTTCCTCATCTATAAAGTGAAATGAAAAAAGAAAAGGCAAATCACGGCACTATCCCTGCCAAGAAAACCCGAAATGGGGTCATGGAGAGTCAGACACAACTGGGAAAAAAAGTACTGAACAAAGAGAGTATTATCTTGTAAGTCAATTGATTCTTCTCCTAATTTAAATGTGGCCAAGGAAAGAGAGGGCTAGTATTTTCACACCAAGTAAGTCTAAATCTTTTATTTCTCTTTTACATTTTCTAACTTTTAAAAATTCTGACTTAATTTAATTTAAAAATTCTCACAACTTAAATATAGCTCTATATAGTGTCCCTTTTACTTCATTTATTATACAAAAAATTACTTGATCTGATAACTTGTGAAACTGTAGATGACAATAACTATGTGTTCTGTTTCAAATGCTGACATTAGCCAAATAAAATTCAAATACAGAATTTGTTTTCTTACCAAGAACTCACATTATCTGTCTATCACTTAAAGGGGAAAGTGCCACTATGTGTCTGTCCAGAGAAATTAAGTGGTATGGGGCAATGGAAAAGGGCCCCAAGTCTTCATCTAGGTTCTCACATAAGGAGACATTAAGAGGGTTGGAGGAGATGTAGTCCCAGGAGCTATGCAAGGTGACTGCAAGAAACTTAAATGATTCATTCTGATAAATAACAACATAATTTCTGGGGACTGAAAAATATCTCATACATTTCATGAGGTGATTGATAAAACACATTTTTAATATTTGTGAGTCATAGGTTTTTGTCTTCATGCATTTTCTGAACCACTGGATTGGATGGCTACTTCTGAGATCCCTTGCAGGTCTCTGATGATTCTTTGATGACACTTTTATGATTCTATGGAGTGACAAACAAAAGAATGGATCCCATGTTTTGGCTTGCTCAAGAATGGATAGGCAGGTGTGCCTGTAAGGAGCAGGGCTGGATTTGACCATCAATAAATTCAGGTAAATTTGTATTTGTAAGGCAAGGCTGACAATCCCCTGTGTAGCTGAATGTGGCTAAGAAGGAACGTAGATGTACTAAAGATGTGCCAGAAATACTTTTAAAAAGAATCAAGTGATTCATCACCTTGTTTACACTGTATAAGGTATCTGCTTGGGCTGGGTCCTCAAAACTCACACCTGTCTCACCAGCAGAAGCCGACTCCATGCCCTTGACTCCATCAGGCTCAGACGCAGTAAAGGCAAACCCTGGCACAGCAGCCTTCACCCCAGAGATTTTGGGAGCTGCCCCGGGCAGCAAGGCTGCTGGATTAATAGCTAAATCTGCCTGGGAAAATAAAAAGAAAATTTGCTGCTTTTTCTTACCTGTGTCTGAATCACGACAGTGCTAGGGGAGATGACAAGTGACTGAACATACTTAACAAGAGCAGTGCACTAGACGGGCAAGGAAAAACAGATGCAAGGGAAGGTTCCACAGAGCCCCCAGCTTCAGACAGAGGATACCCAGCTGTGCCCACAATCATTGCCACAGGAAAAAGAGGAAAGGTGAGAGGCCTAGCATCATGTGGGAAGCAACAATGGGAGAAATGCCAGGAGAGTAGCTGAAGGAGACAAGAGATCCAGAGGTTAGGGAGGCCCCCAGGCTGGCGGGGAAGGCTCCCAAAATGTGCCAAGAATTACTTGTAGTTTCCCGATCCGAGAGGAAGGCTCTTTGGTTTTACATGGAGGGAGGCCTGCAGAGTCCTGTATGAAATGACACTGCATTAAAAACCAGGAGTCAACGGGACAACGGAATAGGAAAGGTCCCCACATAGCAACGCTACCAAACATACATCATTTCTCTTTCCTTTGCCCTGCTTCCGAGGCTATCTCAGGGTGTTTCAGAGATGCCCTCCAGGGGCTCATCAGCCCTCTTGGCTGGGGGACCCATCCTCCTCCACCTCAGAAAGGAAATGGTCGACAGCCTGACACGAGGCCATGAAAAGTCATGGAGGGCTGGCCTGGACAAGCATCTTGCTGGTCTTCCCCCAGTATGTGTCTAGGCACAGGGGAAAGCCAGGGGCTTCTCCAGAAAATGGCTCCGTTCTGGGCTTGGGTCCAGATGATTAAGACAAGGGATCACTCCTTGTCTGGACCACGGCACGACTCCAAGTCGTTGCTGGCACCAAAAGGGCCTGGGAATGCTACTCTTTACCTCCCCTCTGAACAAGACCTAATCCTAAACAAAATTTGAGAAGCCTCTGGAATGGATTTTCATTGGAATGCCAGCCCAGGTGTAATGCACACTGGAGATCATGGCATTCATAGTCAAGGGAGAAAGGCAGAAAGTGAAGAACACACCATGTATTCTTCCTCAAGCTAGTTCCTCCCTTATTGAAGGATTCTCTTTGGGGAATTGCTAAGGATTGGTCTACACCAGGCTCTTAAAACTACCCCCAAAGGTCTTTTATCCAAAGGCAATCAGCAGGGCAGCTAGATAGCGCCAGCTCTGAAAACAAGAACAACTGGATTCAAATTTGGCCTCTGACACTTCCTAGCCATGTGACCTGGGGCAAGACTCTTAACCCAACAGCTTCCTCAGAATCATAAATAAAGGCAACCATCAATATTTGTGAAAACACTCAAGAGATCTACGAAGTATATTAAGCTATTCAGCATGCTATAGGAAAGAGATAAATGCCAAACAGGCAAAACTAACATTTTCCCTTCTAAACCAACTACAGCTTCATCAACAAAAATGTGAAAAAGAAAAACAATTATTATTGTGGCTTAATATTCAATTCCTTCCTTCCTTCCATAATTTGTGTATCTACACATAGAAATTTTAAGCTATGCCAATAATAAATTTGCACTAACCTGGGTTGTTTCCAATTTTGGCACATCTGTTTCCTGTTTGATAGTTGGAGACGATTCAGGGAATTTATGGCTTTCAAGAGAATTATCTTTTTTCACTATTGTTTTCTTTGGGGCTACCTTCTAAGAGAAAAGTAGGATCAAAATTCATAATTAGACATACAAATTAGCCATCCTAAGGAATCAAAATGTAGCACAGGGATCGAGTTTTCAATGTTTTTTCTTTTTTCCTTCTTACGTGAAATAATATCCTGACTTCAAAGGATTAATGAATTAAAGATAAACATCCTCAAATTATTCCAAATCTAATATTTTTTTACTTTCTGCTAAACATCCCAGGCTTACAATCGAGATGTCAAACCTTTTTATACTATCTATTTTTATTACTGCATTGAATTGATTCAATGTTTAATAAACTAATTAAAGAGTCAAACAATAATATACTAAAAGTGATACAGTAACTTGAGACAAATTTTTAAAAATTAAGCACTATTTGGCTAGGGAAAAATAAGGGACCTTAGAGACAAATTTTTAAAAATTAAGCACTATTTGGCTAGGGAAAAATAAGGGACCTTAGTGTTCTTTTCTAATAGGCAAGTATTATTTTATCTTCTGGAGCCTATTCCCTAAACATATTGAAAATTGAAGTTTCCCCTCTAAGAAGCTTTTCTGTAATCCTCAATCTTTACAATAAAAAAGGCTAGTACCGGGAGTTGTGGCTGAGCAGAAGTGAAGAAATCATCATCTTCATCATCCCCAAAAAGGGCCTCTTTGGGTGGGGGACCAGCCCGCTTTTCTGATGACTAAAAGAAAAAGACAAATCCCCTCTGTGAGAAAGCAAAGGCAAAAGGCTCAAATTATGAGGCAAAGATCTCCTCCTACCCAGATATATAGAAAACTGACCCTGGTAAAGAGGTCAACATCAGGATCATTGTCCTGTTGGAGCTTATGGTTGAAGAGGAGTTCTTCATCCTGAAAAACACCAGTGGTAGTCTTGAAATGGGTACTAGGACTGGAAGGCTAGGAATAAAGGAGAAGATATGTTAATTAATGACCATAAGAGCCATTTGCTTTAAGCAGCCCAGGAAGTTTGGGATGAGAAAATCAAACATTTTAAGAGGAAGAGCAGATGCAGACATTAAAATTAAATATCATGCTATCTAAATTAATATACCCAGAGGGAATTAAACTTCTTCATTAAAAAGATCAATCATGAATCACTCAAGAAAGTAAATGTTCCACCTCAAGTCAATGTTTGTACATAGTCATTCCATGTGGTTTCCCAACAAAAATCCCTGCAGTTTCTCCTGTTAATGTGACATAAAGATGAAACAAAGACTGCACTATGTAAAATGGCATTCTCCTATTTTCCAACTCTCTTTTATTAATAAAGGGAAGGATCTGGTGATAGTTACAAGTGAAGGCTGACTCAATTGCATTTATGAATGAATGATTTTTAGTTTATGTTACCATAAAGGATGAATTTACATCTTAGGTCTTTATTTTTAATGACAGTATGAAAAACTTCTTCTATTCAAATTTCAGGTATGGATCAAACAGGTAGTAAGTTAATTATTGGTTTATTTATGTTTTGTTTCATGGGTTGCCATGCTCATAGATTAGTCACCAAGTGTGGTTCCTAAGGGAGATGAATCCCTGGCTGTACTTCAGAAGGCTGGTTCTTGGAAAGCAGCACAGTTTGGTGCAAGAACTGTTCTCCAAACTTTTTCTGTATTGTAGAATCTATGATGACATATATTCCTCTGACAAAAGCTCCATGAACTTTGGGATTCAATGTGTTCAGTGACTTCTTTCTTTAGTATAGATAAGCAAAAACTCACTATGATGCTAGAACACATTGAATGAGGCATCAGAATAGTATTTTGTGAAAGTGATACTGTATGAGTACAAGTCACCAAAGACCACAGCATCTGAAGAATTAAAGCTGAATGTTAATCCATGTGGAGAGCTATGTAGTGGACATGAATAGTCTAGTCAATAGACATGTACTAAGCGGTCTACTCTGTGCTAGGGATAGTGCTAACCACTGGAACAGGCCATAACCCATTAGCAGTCTAAGAACGAAAAAGAAGAAATGTTATAATGGAAATTATCAAGGAGATGTATCACTGGAAAAAGAGGGGACAGCCATAAAGCAGGAACCAAGGGTGATGGAGTGATGGAGAAAATCAGTATTTCAGTGGCATCTGCATAATACCAAGAATGCCATAGAAGGGCCTCTTGAACGTTGGGTGGCCTGGGGTAAAGGGCCCCTAGAACATACAGATAAGAGCTGTGCAGTATGGAGAGGAGGGGACAGAGGGTAATCTGAATGGTTAGAACACCTGCATCAATAAAATAGGGCAGATCATATATAATTTACAAACAAAACTTCAAATGTTTGTTCTGCCCTTTGTTTCTCTCTCCAATGGAGAAAATAAATTTGAGTTCTTGAACATCCCTAAGGAGATATAGCCAAAGGACAACTCCAGAGAATGGCCTGGTTCTGATTCACTTTTCAGGGCATGGGCTCAGACTATTATGACAAGGAATTGCACATTATCTGGACTATGGTGAGTGAGTGTTATGTCCCCACTGTGGAAAATGACTACAGGTCTGAAGTAACATGGAAAAGATCTGGGAATGCTGAACCACAGACTCTTTGCCTCCATCCTGAAAAAGATGTAATCCCTCCAAAGGAGGGATTACATATATTATATGATATTATTGTATAATAGGTATCCATCTGAATATCCTGGCACAGCTACTCTGGTCCAAAGGTACATCAGAGATCAAGGCCTCCAAAAAGTCACGGAGGAAAAGTCAAAAGTGAAGTTAAGAAAGGCAGAAGTACAAATAGCCCATGTATTCTTCTTAATACCAGCCTAAGTAGGCTTAGTTTTTGGGGAAATCCTTTAAATTGGGGAAGGAAGAAGAGATAGCAGTCAGGGCAAATTTGCAGATGTGGCAGCTAGGAATCAAGCATCACATCTATGGCATCACGTGGTTTTGCTGGTAACAGAATTTGCAAGCATTATTATAGTCAAATTTCTGCAAAGCACCACAGGGAGCCTTTACTTATTTATACTAAAGAAAGAAATCACTGAAATCTAAAATCTAAAACCACACAAGGGCCCAGTTCACTGAGTTCTTCTACTCAGAGAACAATTTTTAATAGGCAGAGACAAGACAGATGTGATTAACTGGGAATTGAATTTTTAGACAGTTAACATGGCTAGAAGAGAGAACAGAGGTCTCTTGTGTTACCTTTGTTCTCAATCCCTCTTTTTGCATAGTTCGTTTCCTCTCCTTCCCTGCCCTCCTCCCCATCTCTCTCTTTATATTCTTATAGCTTAGAAGAATACAAAACATATAGTAAACATTTGATAAAAACTAGTTGTTGACTGATCCTTCCCTCCCTTTCTCCCTCTTTTTCACTCTCCTCTCTCTCCCTATCCCTCCTTCTTCCCCCTCCCCCCGGCCCATCTCTGTCTCTTTGTCACATGAAAAAGGAGATTAATTCACTTTCCAGAAGTTATGCAGAAAATTAGGGGCACATCTGGGACCTAATTGCAATCTATTTGCTTTTATACTTTTGCCATTGTCTGCTGAAAAGACAACCTATGTTTTTTATACTCTAAAGCTTATAATACAAAACCCTCACAGAAGCAGACTCATTTATAAAGTTCTATTATTCTCAAACTTTCCTAAAAAGTCACAGACATTCTAAGGGTTTAATATATGCTTGCTGAATGAGTGCCTACAAGTGGCACCATAGTATACCACCCACTGGAGTGACAAGATTCTCTATTAAGATTCTGGGACATGGATTCCCACTGAAGACTGAGCCAGTCCCTCATTTGAGCACAAATACAAGGTGAAGGCAACAGAACCTGGAATTCTTTTATACACCGCAACAACAATCTATATTCTTTAGTTCTAATGAAGTTCCAGAAGGAGGCATATAGATAGATGCCCTGAGGAACTTGCGTACTTCTCTCTGATGGCTGACAACAATGCCAAGGTCGTGCACATTGGTACACAGGTGATTTACAAGAAAAAAAGCTAAATTAAAAAAAAAATGACCAACCCACTTATTCCTTTTGTTCTCCAGATACATTCTTTTCTGTGATATGGTCTCTCTGGTCTCAGAGAGACTGCTGAAGCCCATGGAGCCTTTCCCTCCTCCCCCCCAATAATGCTTATAAATGCCTAAGAGAAAATACTTAGGATTGCAAAAGAAGGTCCTAGATTTCAGATTAAGAGACAAGACTGGAGGGCAGCTAGATGGTGTAGTGCTCTATCCACTGATTCCAGCCTCAGACATTTCACACTTCCTAGTTGTGCAACCCTTAAGACCAACTGCCTCATCAATATAAAAATTTTTTTTCTTTTTTTTAAAGAGACAAGACCAGGATTAAATACAGGAAACATTGTAATTGTAAACTGAAGAAAATACTATCTTACTTTTTCTTCCTGCTTGGGTACAACGGTACTCTTAGACAGAAAAGACTCAGTCTGATTGTCTGTTGGTTTCTCAGTTCCAAAAGGAGCTTCTTCTTCTTCTTCATCACTAAATAATGAGGGCACTGCCTGAGGGATTTTCTCTTTTTCCTACCAAAAGGGGAAAAAAAACACCCATGAAATTCCCATAAAAGGTATGGATGGTATCTAAGTAACTGGCACATTCAATTCATTCATGCAACCAATCTTAAGTGTTCAGTAATGTGTTATACTTTTTGTAAGAGGGAAGAACATAGAAATCACAACAGAAATACAAATCATCTAGTTCTTTAGGATATATATTCTATTAAGCCATGGCTGAGGAACATAACTTTCCTTTAGTATAGTATTTTTTATGGATTTGACTTCAGTTTTGTTGGGAGTAAGAATGACAGAAAGTAGCAGGGTGAGGCAATCCCATTGGGCCAGGATAGCTGGAGGGAGTACTTGGGTTTATCAATGACCCACTGGATAGGCAAGTAGACTTCATGTTGGAAATACAATAGATTCTATGCAGGACATGGACTTTGGGAAATATTCTGGAATGAGATTAGTGATGGACTTGGTCAGCTAACCTGGGAAAGCTCTTTCAAACATGATGGTCAAATAAAACAAATAAAAACACAATTTCACTTTAATGAAGCAAAAGGAATAGAGATAAGGGAATAAAGAAAAGAAATGAGTGATAAAAGGAAATTATGATTACGAGGACACCAAAACTCAGTATAATTTGAACTTGAGACAGAAGGAAATGACATCATAAAAGAGCCTAAGGAAGGATATATAAATGATAATATAATTAGGCTTTATTATATAACCCAGTTGTGAACTTAAGCAAAGAAATTGTGTTCAGGCAAACTTATTTATATTCATAATTCCAATGATTAAAATATTTAAATTATCAACTAATTATATGAAAGTCTTAAAAACAATGTTTCTTTTTTTGAAAGCTTTACATGTATGAGCCAAACTTTGACCTCTCCACAGTCTAAAATAGTAAAGGATCTTTTGGTCCAGAAGTGCCGTTTTCCACATGGAAAAAGTTACACATATAGAGACTGTTCAGTTAATTTTATCTCTTATTTAACATTTACAAGCTTCCAAAAACAAACAAACAAAAAAAAAACCCAAACATGATATTTAAAGACATGCAATTGTTCAGCTACCTCTCACAACTTTTCAATTCTAAAGAATTTCAAAAGCTCATTAAATCAACAAAGCTTGATACGTATTTGTCATTTACAAATGGGAGAGATTTAAAGTCCATAGGCTTTGGTGAAAATGTTAATACACTCACCATAAAACCTTTTAAAGCATCGCCATAGTTTTATTGTAAACTCTTGTCATTTTCATAAACTAAAATTTCTCCCCAAGCTTTAAAGTATAATAATCTTGCACCAAATAAGAAAACAATTTCACTTGTAAAAATACAGTGACCAAACATTGGGGCATGGTGTCTTTGGAAAAAACATTTTGAGAAATAAGATTATACTTATTTTCCCAAAGATGAATCTGATCTTTATATAATAATCTAATTAATAATAAAATTCGAGATCTGAATTTTATCTTTTAGAATATGATCCTAAAAAAAGTACATACTGTATATATCTTTGCCTAATGAATATA